>NC_057798.1:719805348-719990871 GCF_018294505.1 Triticum aestivum | reverse complement strand
TGTGTATGTGAAGATTCCACCCTAGCCTTACCAAAGCGGATCCCCTCTTGATAGTACGGTGACTCCTACGAAACATGTCCACCAAAACAGAAACGAAGAGCTACACGTCTTTAATTAGAACTCCGAGGGGAAGGAATCGTTTCGTGCCAAGGGATGAATCTCTGAAAAGCTCAAGGCACACGATTAGTCCACAAATGTGTTGTCATCAATCACCAAAACTACATAGAGAGAGAGAGATATGCCTTAACAATCTCCCCCTTTTTGGTGGATTGATGGCAACCAGGGATTTGCACAAAGATAGGACATGAAAGTAAGGATAAACTCAGAACTACAAAATATAGACGGGCTCCCCCTGAATGTGTGCACCTAATTATAGGTGCCTTTGGAATGCAAGGCACACACATTAGGATCAACACCCCCCTATATTTTATAGTCCAAAAACCTAAGCAGATGGGTGTTGGGGAACGTTGCATAAAATAAAAAATTTCCTACGTTCACCAAGATCAATCTATGAGTTCATCTAGCAACGAGAGAGAGAGATGCATCTACATACCAATTGTAGATCGCGTGCGGAAGCATTCAAGAGAACGGGGTTGAGGTAGTCGTTCTCGTCGTGATCCTATCGTCGGAGATCCTAGCGCCGAACGGATGGCACCTCCGCGTTCAACACACGTACGGTCAGCGTGACGTCTCCTCCGTCTTGATTCGGCAAGGGGGGAGGAGAGGTTGATGAAGATCCAGCAGCACAACGGCGTGGTGGTGGTGAAGGAAATATGCCCTAGAGGCAATAATAAAGTTATTATTTATTTCCTCATATCATGATAAATGTTTATTATTCATGCTAGAATTGTATTAACCGGAAACATGATACATGTGTGAATACATAGACAAACATATAGTCACTAGTATGCCTCTACTAGACTAGCTCGTTAATCAAAGATGGTTATGTTTCCTAACCATAGACATGTGTTGTCATTTGATTAATGGGATCACATCATTAGGAGAATGATTTGATTGACATGACCCATTCCGTTAGCCTAGCACTTGATCGTTTAGTATATTGCTATTGCTTTCTTCATGACTTATACATGTTCCTGTAACTATGAGAATTATGCAACTCCCGTTTACCGGAGGAACACTTTGGGTACTACGAAACGTCACAACGTAACTGGGTGATTATAAAGGAGTACTACAGGTGTCTCTGAAGGTACATGTTGAGTTGGCGTATTTCGAGATTAGGTTTTGTCACTCCGATTGTCGGAGAGGTATCTCTGGGCCCTCTCGGTAATGCACATCACTATAAGCCTTGCAAGCAATGTGACCAAATGAGTTGGTTACGGGATGATGCATTACGGAACGAGTAAAGAGACTTGCCGGTAACGAGATTGAACTAGGTATTGGATACCGACGATCAAATCTCGGGCAAGTAACATACCGATGACAAAGGGAACAACGTATGTTGTTATGCGGTTTGACCGATAAAGATCTTCGTAGAATATGTAGGAACCAATATGAGCATCCAGGTTCCGCTATTGGTTATTGACCGAGAATAGTTCTAGGTCATGTCTACATAGTTCTCGAACCCATAGGGTCCGCACGCTTAACGTTACGATGATAGTTTTATTATGAGTTTATAAGTTTTGATGTACCGAAGTTTGTTCGGAGTCCAGGATGTGATCACGGACGTAATGAGAAGTCTTGAAATGGTCTAGACATAAAGATTGATATATTGGAAGCCTATATTTGGACATCGGAATCGTTCCGGGTGAAATCGGCATTTTACCGGAGCACCGGGAGGTTACCGGAACCCCCCTGGGGGGTTATTGGGCCTACATGGGCCTCGAGGGAGAAGAGGGAAGGAGGCAGGAGGGGGCCGCGTGCCCCTCCCCTTCCTAGTCCGAATAGGACAAGGGAAGGGGGCCGGCGCCCCCCCTTTCCTTCCCCTCTTCCTCCTCTTTCCCCCCTTCTCCTATTCCAACTAGGAAAGAAGGGAGTCCTACTCCCGGTGGGAGTAGGACTCCCCCCTTGGCGCGCCCTCCTTGGCCGGCCGCCTCCTCCCCCCTGGCTCCTTTATATACGGGGGAGGGGGGGCACCCATAGACACACAAGTTGATCTACGGTTCGTTCCTTAGCCGTGTGTGGTGCCCCCCTCCACCATATTCCACCTCGGTCATATCGTCGCGAAGCTTAGGCGAAGCCCTGCGCCGGTAGAACATCATCATCGTCACCACGCCGTCGTGCTGACGGAACTCATCCCCGAAGCTTTGCTGGATCGGAGCCCAGGGATCGCCATCGAGCTAAACGTGTGCTGAACTCGGAGGTGCCGTACGTTCGGTGCTTGGATCGGTCGGATCGTGAAGACGTACAACTACATCAACCGCGTTGTGCTAACGCTTCCGCTTACGGTCTACGAGGGTACGTGGACAACACTCTCCCCTCTTGTTGCTATGTTATCAGCATGATCTTGCGTGTGCGTAGGAAATTTTTTGAAATTACTACGTTCCCCAACAGGTGGATGCAGCAGGACTCCGGCAGGGCTTCGCCAAGCAACTGTGGGAGGAGGAAGAGGTGTAGCAGGGGGAGGGAGGCGCCAAGACTCAGGGTCCGGATGCCCTCCCCCTTCCTTTATATAGGCCCCCAGGAGGGGCGCCGGCCCTGGAGATGGGAATCTCCCAAGGGGTTGGCGGCCAGGGGGGGTGGAGTGCCCCCAAGGCAAGTGGTGCGCCCCCCACCCTAGGGTTTCCAACCCTAGGCGCAGGGGGTGCCCAAGGGGGGCGCACCAGCCCACTAGGGGCTGGTTCCCCTCCCACTTAAGCCCACGGGGCCCTCCGGGATAGGTGGCCCCACCCGGTGGACCCCCGGGACCCTTCCGGTGGTCCCGGTACAATATCGGGTGACCCCGAAACTTTCCCGATGGCCGGAACAGCACTTCCTATATATAATTCTTTACCTCCAGACCATTCAGGAACTCCTCGTGACGTCCGGGATCTCATCCGGGACTTCGAACAACATTCGGTTTGCTCCATACTCATATTCATACAACCCTAGCATCACCGAACCTTAAGTGTGTAGACCCTACGGGTTCGGGAGACATGCAGACATGACCGAGACGGCTCTCCGGTCAATAACCAATAGCGGGATCTGGATACCCATGTTGTCTCCCACATACCCCTCGATGATCTCATCGGATGAACCACGATGTCGAGGATTCAAGCAACCCCGTATACAATTCCCTTTGTCAAACGGTATGTTACTTGCCCGAGATTCGATCGTCGGTATCCCAATACCTCGTTCAATCTCGTTACCGGCAAGTCACTTTACTCATACCGTAATGCATGATCCCATGACCAGACACTTGGTCACTTTGAGCTCATTATGATGATGCACTACCGAGTGGGCCCAGTGATACCTCTCCGTAATACGGAGTGACAAATCCCAGTCTCGATCCGTGTCAACCCAACAGACACTTTCGGAGATACCTGTAGTGCACCTTTATAGTCACCCAGTTATGTTATGACGTTTGGTACACCCAAAGCACTCCTACGGTATCCGGGAGTTACACGATCTCATGGTCTAAGGAAGAGATACTTGACATTGGAAAAGCTCTAGCAAAACGAACTACACGATCTTGTGCTATGCTTAGGATTGGGTCTTGTCCATCACATCATTCTCCTAATGATGTGATCCCATTATCAATGACATCCAATGTCCATAGTCAGGAAATCATGACTATCTATTGATCAACGAGCTAGTCAACTAGAGGCTTACTAGGGACATATTGTGGTCTAAGTATTCACACGTGTATTACGATTTCCGGATAATACAATTATAGCATGAATAAAAGACAACTATCATGAACAAAGAAATATAATAATAATCCTTTTATTATTGCCTCTAGGGCATATTTCCAACAGTCTCCCACTTGCACTAGAGTCAATAATCTAGTTACATTGTGATGTATCGAACACCCATAGAGTTCTGGTGTTGATCATGTTTTCCTCGCGGAAGAGGTTTAGTCAACGGATCTGCGACATTCAGATCCGTATGTACTTTGCAAATTTCTATGTCTTCATCTTGAACATTTTCACGAATGGAGTTGAAGCAACGGTTGATGTGCCTGGTCTTCTTGTGAAACCTGGGCTCCTTGGCAAGTGCAATAGCTCCAGTGTTGTCACAGAAGAGTTTGATCGGCCCCGACGCATTGGGTATGACTCCTAGGTCGGTGATGAACTCCTTCACCCAAATTGCTTCATGCGCTGCCTCCGAGGCTGCCATGTACTCCGCTTCACATGTAGATCCCGCCATGATGCTCTGCTTGCAGCTGCACCAGCTTACTACCCCACCATTGAACATATACACGTATCCGGTTTGTGACTTAGAGTCAAGATCTGTGTCGAAGCTAGCGTCGACGTAACCCTTTACGATGAGCTCTTCGTCACCTTCATAAACGAGAAACATGTCCTTTGTCCTTTTCAGGTACTTTAGGATATTCTTGACCGTTGTCCAGTGTTCCTTGCCAGGATTACTTTGGTACCTACCTACCAAACTTACGACAAGGTTTACATCTGGTCTGGTACACAGCATGGCATACATAATAGATCCTATGGCTGAGGCATAGGGGATGACACTCATCTCTTCTTTATCTTCTGTCGTGGTCGGGCATTGAGCCGAGCTCAATCTCACACCTTGCAATACAGGAAAGAACCCTTTCTTGGACTGATCCATTTTGAACTTCTTCAAAATCTTATCAAGGTATGTGCTTTGTGAAAGACCTATGAGGCGTCTCGATCTATCCCTATAGATCTTGATGCCTAATATGTAAGCAGCTTCTCCAAGGTCCTTCATTGAAAAACACTTATTCAAGTAGGCCTTAATGATGTCCAAGAATTCTATATCATTTCCCATCAAAAGTATGTCATCTACATATAATATGAGAAATGCTACAGAGCTCCCACTCACTTTCTTGCAAACGCAGGCTTCTCCATAAGTCTGCATAAACCCAAACGCTTTGATCATATCATAAAAGCGAATGTTCCAACTCTGAGATGCTTGCACCATCCCATAAATGGATCGCTGGAGCTTGCATACTTTGTTAGCATTCTTAGGATCGACAAAACCTTCCGGCTGCATCATATACAGCTCTTCCTTAAGATAACCGTTAAGGAATGCTGTTTTGACGTCCATCTGCCATATCTCATAATCATAGTATGCAGCAATTGCTAACATGATTCGAACGGACTTAAACTTCGCTATGGGAGAGAAAGTTTCATCGTAGTCAACCCCTTGAACTTGCCGATAACCCTTAGCGACAAGTCGAGCTTTATAGATGGTGACATTACCATCCGCGTCCGTCTTCTTCTTAAAGATCCATTTGTTTTCTATCGCTCGCCGATCATCGGGCAAGTCAGTCAAAGTCCATACTTTGTTTTCATACATGCATTCTATCTCGGATTGCATGGCTTCTAGCCATTTTTTGGAATCTGGGCCCGCCATCGCTTCTTCATAGTTCGAAGGTTCACCATTGTCTAACAACATGATTTCCAGGACAGGGTTGCCATACCACTCTGGTGTGGAACGTGTCCTTGTGGACCTACGAAGTTCAGTAGCAACTTGATCCGAAGTACCTTGATCATCATCATTAATTTCCTCTCCAGTCGGTGTAGTCACCGCAGGAACATTTTCCTGAGCTGCACTACTTTCCGGTTCAAGAGGTAGTACTTCATCGTGTTCTACTTTCCTCCCACTTACTCCTTTCGAGAGAAACTCTTTTTCCAGAAAGGATCCGTTCTTGGCAACAAAGATCTTGCCTTCGGATCTAAGGTAGAAGGTATACCCAGTGGTTTCATTAGGGTATCCTATGAAGACGCATTTTTCCGACTTGGGTTCGAGCTTTTCAGGTTGAAGTTTCTTGACATAAGCATCGCATCCCCAAACTTTTAGAAACGACAGCTTAGGTTTCTTCCCAAACCATAATTGATACGATGTCGTCTCAACGGATTTAGACGGTGCCCTATTTAAAGTGAATGTAGCTGTCTCTAGAGCGTATCCCCAAAATGATAGCGGTAAATCGGTAAGAGACATCATAGATCGCACCATATCTAATAGAGTGCGATTACGACGTTCGGACACACCGTTACGCTGAGGTGTTCCAGGCGGCGTGAGTTGTGAAACGATTCCACATTTCCTTAAGTGCGTACCAAATTCGTGACTTAAATATTCTCCTCCATGATCCGATCGTAAGAATTTTATCTTTCGGTCATGTTGATTCTCTACTTCATTCTGAAATTCCTTGAACTTTTCAAAGGTCTTAGACTTGTGTTTCATCAAGTAGACATACCCATATCTACTTAAGTCATCAGTGAGAGTGAGAACATAACGATATCCTCCGCGAGCCTCAACGCTCATTGGACCACACACATCAGTATGTATGATTTCCAATAAGTTGGTTGCTCGCTCCATTGTTCCGGAGAACGGAGTCTTGGTCATTTTGCCCATGAGGCATGGTTCGCATGTGTCAAATGATTCATAATCGAGAGACTCTAAAAGTCCATCAGCATGGAGCTTCTTCATGCGCTTGACACCAATGTGACCAAGGCGGCAGTGCCACAAGTATGTGGGACTATCGTTATCAACTTTACATCTTTTGGTATTCACACTATGAATATGTGTAACATTACGTTCGAGATTCATTAAGAATAAACCATTGACCATCGGGGCATGACCATAAAACATATCTCTCATATAAATAGAACAACCATTATTCTTGGATTTAAATGAGTAGCCATCGCGTATTAAACGAGATCCAGATACAATGTTCATGCTCAAACTTGGCACTAAATAACAATTATTGAGGTTCATAACTAATCCCGTGGGTAAATGTAGAGGTAGCGTGCCGACGGCGATCACATCGACCTTGGAACCATTCCCGACGCGCATCGTCACCTCGTCCTTCGCCAGTCTTCGCTTATTCCGCAGCTCCTGCTGTGAGTTACAAATATGAGCAATGGCACCGGTATCAAATACCTAGGAGTTACTACGAGTACTGGTAAGGTACACATCAATTATATGTATATCACATATACCTTTAGTGTTTCCAGCCTTCTTGTCCGCTAAGTATTTGGGGCAGTTCCGCTTCTAGTGACCCTTCCCTTTGCAATAAAAGCACTCAGTCTCAGGCTTGGGTCCATTCTTTGACTTCTTCCCGGCAACTGGCTTACCGGGCGCGGCAACATCTTTGCCGTCCTTCTTGAAGTTCTTCTTACCCTTGCCCTTCTTGAACTTAGTGGTCTTATTGACCATCAACACTTGATGTTCTTTCTTGATTTCAACCTCTGTTGACTTCAGCATTGAAAATACTTCAGGAATGGTCTTCACCATCCCCTGCATATTGTAGTTCATCACAAAGCTCTTGTAGCTCGGTGGGAGCGACTGAAGGATTCTGTCAATGACCGCCTCGTCCGGGAGGTTGATCTCCAGCTGGGACAGGCGGTTGTGCAACCCAGACATTTTGAGTATGTGCTCACTGACAGAACTGTTTTCCTCCATCTTACAACTATAGAACTTGTCGGAGACTTCATATCTCTCGATCCGGGCATGAGCTTGAAAAACCATTTTCAGCTCCTCGAACATCTCATATGCTCCATGTTGCTCGAAACGCTTTTGGAGCCCCGGTTCTAAGCTGTAAAGCATGACGCACTGAACGAGGGAGTAATCATCAGCACGTGACTGCCAAGCGTTCATAACGTCTTGGTTCTCTGGGATGGGTGCTTCACCTAGCGGTCCTTCTAGGACATATGTTTTCTTGGCTGCTATGAGGATGAACCTTAGGTTCCGGACCCAGTCCGAATAGTTGCTGCCATCATCTGTCAGCTTGGTTTTCTCTAGGAATGCGTTGAAGTTCATGTTGACATGAGCGTTGGCCATTTGATCTACAAGACATATTTTGCGAAGATTTTAGACTAAGTTCATGATAATTAAGTTCATCTAATCAAATTATTTAATGAACTCCCACTAAGATTGACATCCCTCTAGTCATCTAAGTGTTACATGATCCGAGTCGACTAGGCCGTGTCCGATTATCACGTGAGACGGACTAGTCATCATCGGTGAACATCTCCATGTTGATCGTATCTTCCATACGACTCATGTTCGACCTTTCGGTCTCTTGTGTTCCGAGGCCATGTCTATACATGCTAGGCTCGTCAAGTTAACCCTACGTGTTTATGCATGTGTAAAACTGTCTTACACCCGTTGTATGTGAACGTAAGGATCTATCACACCCGATCATCACGTGGTGCTTCGAAACGACGAACTTTAGCAACGGCGCACAGTTAGGGGGAACACTTTCTTGAAATTATTATAAGGGATCATCTTATTTACTACCGCCGTTCTAAGTAAACAAGATGCATAAAACATAATAAACATCACATGCAATTATATAAAGTAGTGACATGATATGGCCAATATCATATAGATCCTTCGATCTCCATCTTTGGGGCTCCATGATCATCTTCGTCACCGGCATGACACCATGATCTCCATCATCGTGCCTCCATGAAGTTGCTCGCCAACTATTACTTCTACTACTATAGCTAACGACTTAGCAATAAAGTAAAGTAATTACATGGCGTTAAATCATTGACACGCAGGTCATACAATAATTAAGGCAACTCCTATGGCTCCTGCCGGTTGTCATACTCATCGACATGCAAGTTGTGATTCCTATTACAAGAACATGATCTCATACATCACAATATATCATTCATCATTCATCACAACTTCTGGCCATATCACATCACATGACAATTGCTGCAAAAACAAGTTAGACGTCATCTAATTGTTGTTGCATCTTTTACGTGGCTGCAATTGGGTTCTAGCAAGAACGTTTTCTTACCTATGAATAACCACAACGTGATTTTATCAACTTCTATTTACCCTTCATAAGGACCCTTTTCATCAAATCAGCTCCAACTAAAGTAGGAGAGACAGACACCCGCTAGCCACCTTATGCAACTAGTGCACGTCAGTCAGTGGAACCTGTCTCACGTAAGCGTACGTGTAAGGTCGGTCCGGACCGCTTCATCCCACAATACCGCTGAAGCAAGAAAACACTAGTAGTAGCAAGCAAGTTGACAAGATCTACGCCCACAACAGATTTGTGTTCTACTCGTGCAATAGAGAACTACGCATAGACCTAGCTCATGATGCCACTGTTGGGGAACGTTGCATAAAATAAAAAAATTCCTACTTTCACCAAGATCAATCTATGAGTTCATCTAGCAATGAGAGAGAGATGCATCTACATACCACTTGTAGATCGCATGCGGAAGCGTTCAAGAGAACGGGGTTGAGGTAGTCGTTCTCGTCGTGATCCTATCACCGGAGATCCTAGCGCCGAACGGACGGCACCTCCGTGTTCAACACACGTACGGTCAGCGTGACGTCTCCTCCGTCTTGATTCAGCAAGGGGGAAGGAGAGGTTGATGAAGATCCAGCAGCACAACGGCGTGGTGGTGGATGCAGCAGGACTCCAGCAGGGCTTCGCCAAGCAACTGCGGGAGGAGGAAGAGGTGTAGCAGGGGGAGGGAGGCGCCAAGACTCAGGGTCCGGCTGCCCTCCCCCCTTCCTTTATATGGGCCCCCAGGGGGGCGCCGGCCCTGGAGATGGGAATCTCCCAAGGGGGCGGCGGCCAGGGGGGGTGGAGTGCCCCCTAAGGCAAGTGGTGCGCCCCCCACCCTAGGGTTTCCAACCCTAGGCGCAGGGGGGCAAGGGGGGGCGCACCAGCCCACTAGGGGCTGGTTCCCCTCCCACTTCAGCCCACGGGGCCCTCCGGGATAGGTGGCCCCACCCGGTGGACCCCCAGGACCCTTCCGGTGGTCCCGGTACAATACCGGGTGACCCCGAAACTTTCCCGATGGTCGAAACAACACTTCCTATATATAATTCTTTACCTCCGGACCATTCCGGAACTCCTCGTGATGTCCGGGATCTCATCCGGGACTCCGAACAACATTCGGTTTGCTGCATACTCATATTCATACAACCCTAGCGTCACCGAACCTTAAGTGTGTAGACCCTACGGGTTCGGGAGACATGCAGACATGACCGAGACGGCTCTCCGGTCAATAACCAACAGCGGGATCTGGATACCCATGTTGGCTCCCACATACTCCTCGATGATCTCATCGGATGAACCACGATGTCGAGGATTCAAGTAACCCCGTATACAATTCCCTTTGTCAAACGGTATGTTACTTGCCTGAGATTCGATCGTCGGTATCCCAATACCTCGTTCAATCTCGTTACCGGCAAGTCACTTTACTCGTACCGTAATGCATGATCCCGTGACCAGACACTTGGTCACTTTGAGCTCATTATGATGATGCACTACCGAGTGGGCCCAGTGATACCTCTCCGTAATACGGAGTGAAAAATCCCAGTCTCGATCCGTGTCAACCCAATAGACACTTTCAGAGATACCTATAGTGCACCTTTATAGTCACCCAGTTACGTTGTGACGTTTGGTACACCCAAAGCACTCCTGCGGTATTCGGGAGTTACACGATCTCATGGTCTAAGGAAGAGATACTTGACATTGTAAAAGCTCTAGCGAAACGAACTACACGATCTTGTGCTATGCTTAGGATTGGGTCTTGTCCATCACATCATTCTACTAATGATGTGATCCCGTTATCAATGACATCCAATGTGCATAGTCAGGAAACCATGACTATCTGTTGATCAACGAGCTAGTCAACTAGAGGCTTACTAGGGACATATTGTGGTCTAAGTATTCACACGTGTATTACGATTTCCGGATAATACAATTATAGCATGAATAAAAGACAACTATCATGAACAAAAAAAATATAATAATAATCCTTTTATTATTGCCTCTAGGGCATATTTCCAACAGTGGGTACATGAGTAGGGTATATATGATAAAAGAGGATAAGCATGCAACTCATAAGGTACCAAAGTACTCGACGGACATAGGTGATAATAGATAAGGTAGCATATGTCTCACACCATATGAACTGGAACTAGGTCTCATAGATACAAAACCAACCAAAGCAAACGACAAGAGAAAAGGCGAGAAAGACAAGACAAACAGACCACAAACACACACTCGCAACTAGGCAAAGACGCAAATCCCTAGACTCTCTCCCCCTTTGGCATCGAGATGCCAAAAAGGCAAAGAGCGTTGCTACGGCTCCAGGTGACAGCCAACTGAAGATCTCGAGCATCACATCCTAGCGGGATCGTCTGCACCGCCGTCATTGGTATGAACTTGCTCGGTGTCAGAATCAGTCCATGGGTAGTGCTGCTAAACCCACTCCTCCTCAGCAGTGATCCTACCCTTAGAACCGCTGGCAACTGTTGCACCCAACTGACGCATGAGCTCCTTGTGACGGCTTTGGGCCTTCTTCTCAGAGACATGAGACATGTACTGGCCATGAGACTCCACGCAGAAAAATTTCTTCATCTTGCGCTTGATCTTCTTTGCCCAAGAGGCTCCACTCCGGAGGGCTCATAGTCCTCATCATCATCGGCCTTTGCCTCGCCCTCGGTCTCCATGTCAGCAGCTGTAGATGGGCGTCCAGACTTAGGAGCTGGGGTGCCCCAAGAATCCTTCTTCCTCAGACGCTTGATCTCATGAGAAACCAACTCTCCAGTTTCTAGCAAAACTCTAGGATAGGTATGTGCCCAGGCCTTCTCAATGAGCAACATGATAAACGGACCATAGATCGGGCATTTGCGCTCAGAAATGGCAGAGAGAAGTTCAGACCACATGACATGGGAAATGTCCAGGGACTCACTAGTGTTTGCATCCTTCTCATGCCGGCAGAAGAGAAGCACATCCACTAGATAGGAGTGGACCATATACAGATTCTCGATACGAGGGAAGAGAGTCTCACAAAAAACGCGATGAAGGATGTTCAGAACGGCAGGTAGATCATAGGACTCCTTCTCAGTCACGGGGTGAGTCTTCACAGTACAGAAAGGCCATCGGGCTTGCTTGTGAGTGGAGGTAGCATTGCGGTGAGGGCGGAAGTCAATTGGAGTCTCAAGCCCATGATCTTCCACCCCAAGCAACTCCATGAAGGCCTTTCACTTGACAGAACGCATCTTGCCATTTGTCATCCAAGTCAGAGTCCTTTCTTCATCAGTCCCCAGATGGACAGTGGCATAGAATTGAGCCACCAAATCTGCATCATAGTCCTTGTTAAACTGCATGATTCTGAGAATGTTCAGCTGAGTGCACATTTGAAGGGCTTCGCCAAAGTACTCAAGGTCATTCTCCATAGCATCCGTGTCGATGGAATGCACATCAACATAGAGGTTCCTTTTAGCCTTGATCACATCAAAGTAGATGGCAAACTGAAAACGGTTCCAGAACGGGCGGTTGACCAAAGTGGGTTCTTGGTCTTCCGCATAGGGGTTGCGACGACGCCTTTCCTAGAATTCCCTTGCAGTCATTTCAGTCATAGTCTTGCCCCTCGGCTTCGGCTTGTTGGCAGGCTTCTTCTGAAGTTGAGGCGGAGGTTGAGCATGTCAGGACCCCGACTCAATGCCACATCGATCTAGCATGTAACACCTCATATCACTTTGCGGCCTCACGCACGGTATTCCCACGGGTGTCGCCTTACCTTTGCCCGGGACCGTTTGCGCCTTTTGGCACACGTATATGATAGTGTCGCTAGCATCCATATGATAAGGAGCCCGGGCTGACATGGCTAGTCGTAAACCCAAAGTGGCACAAACTTACAGGGACAGGCATCCATGACCCAGCATCGAACGTGTCGATCATCAGTGAGTGAATCCAGGCTGTAGCACTGGGCTAGCAGGACTCCGGTGAACCGGGCTGTAGCGGGCTAACAGGACTCCGGTATTCATCGCGTGACATTTCCCCGAAGGGACAGACACAGGAACGAAGAAGGACACATGCCGGCCAGCCTAAGTGTTCCGGAGCAGTAGCAAGCTACCATGGCTCAGTGGAAGCACTAGGAGACATTTCCCGGTAAGAGAGGCTACTAAGGATAAACAACTAGATAGTCAGATCCCACACATACCAAGCATTTCAATAACATACACACAATATGCTCGATATGTGCAAATACAACATGGCATCACAACATGACTCTACGACTCAAAGTATTATTCAATAGGCTCCGAGGAGCGAGATATTACAAACATGGGTCTCATGACCCAACATTCAGAGCATACAAATCAAAACACAAGCGGAAGCTTAACATGTCTGAGTACAGACATCTACAAATGGAAAAGGCTGAGAAGCCTGACTATCTACCAGATCCTGCCGAGGGCACAAGATCGTAGCTGAGGTAACAAGCTAAACGTCGAAGTCCACGTGGAACTAGTAGCGAGACCGAAGTCTCTCTGCAAAAACATAAAATAGGCAAATGTGAGTACAAATGTACCCAGCAAGACTTACATCAGAACTAACTACATATGCATCATTATGAACAAAGGGGATGGTGGGGTTTAACTGCAGCAAGCCAGCTTTGACTCGGTGGCTATCCTGAACTACGACTGCAAGTAACTCTTTTGAGGTGGCGCACATGAGTCCACATATTCACCATATCAATACACCACTATGGTCCGCTCCCGTCTCCCTACGAGAACGCCATCCATAGCACTCACGCTTATCTTGCGTATTTTAGAGTATCCACTTTCACTTGTCTATGAACTGATATAAGCAACCCAGAAGTCCTTTACCGCAGACACGGCTATTCGAATAGATAATGTTAACACTGCAGGGGTGTACTTCTTCACACACGCTCTCACCACTTACCGCCGTTTACACGACATGTACTCGGCAACCTTCAAGCGGAAGCCCAACGTGGGTGTCGGCCACGGCCTGCCTAAACACTCAAGTCTCTAGTCCAGGTTTATCGCCTATTCGGGTTCCATCCATGAGGAGATCCGGCCGGAGTTTCGCTCACAGCCCCAAACGATGTGTGCAGGGTTCCCAAGATACCTAACGGGTATTCGGTACACCGTGGCACGTACCTACCGCATCACAGCCCACCCCTTCGGTCAGTGCTGCCCACGGCCTCCAGCATACTACAAACACCAGAAACTACTTGCAACTCCTGGACAGAGGACAAGGGTGATTAAGAAGCCAAGAGGGTCCATTGGTTTCGGGCCCAATGCGTGGTAGTAGCTGAATCATGGATCACAAACACAGAACTCAGTTCCTGAGGACGGCTGCAATGAGACAACCCACCATGTACTCCTACATGGCCTCTCACCGCTACCTTTACCAAATCGTGTTCACACACTTAGCTCACACACAGTAGGACATGTTCACACACCTCTGATTCATTCCTAATGAATCAGACCTGACTCAACTCTAAGCAGTAGCAGGCATGACAAACAAGCATGAATGAGTAGGCACATCAGGGCTCAAACAACTCCTACTCATGCTAGTGGGTTTCATCTATTTACTGCGGCAATGACAGGTCATGCAAAGGATAAAGGGGTTCAGCTACCGCAGCAAGTAGCAAATATGTCGTTGTTGTCCTAATGCAGTAAAAGAGAGCAGGAGCGGGAGAGCGGGATTTTATCGGAGTGAACAAGGGGGTTTTGCTTGCCTGGCACTTCTGAAGATATTATAGCTCTTCATCGGTGTCATCGATCTCATCGTCGAAACCACGTCTATCGAGAGGGAACAACACCGGCAAACACAGAAGAAACACGATCAATGCAATGCACAATATGATGCATGCTATGACATGGCAATATGAATGTGTTTTGGGCTCATGCACCTAGCTATGATTTAAATGAGGTTGGTTTGAATACATGATTCAAATTCCAACTCCATATATGGTTATTTAAATGCCCTTTATTTATTTTGTCCAAAACAGAGGACAAACATTGTTCAAACATGCATGAAAATGGTACAGATGGATTCCTTGAATTTTTCTGATAATTTTTCATATATAATTTATTTGATTTGGAGTTACGGTTGATTTTATATGATTTTTAGAAGTTTGGGGTATTTTCTGAAATTTCCTGAATAATAATAAATCCAGAAAATGATTTATGGCGTCAGCATTGCGTCACTATGACGTCAGCAGGTCAACAGGCGCTGCTGCTGGTCAAACCTGACCAGTGGGGTCCATGGTCAGTGACTGGGGCTGGTTAGTGCCGCTGACGTGTGGGCCCAGTCAACGGCCACGTCAGCGCGGTCAAGGCTGACGCGTGGGTCCCACTGGGTTAACCTAAACTAACAGGAAAATTAATCTAAACTAAACAGGCGCATGGGCCCATGTGTCAGTGGCTTAAGGGGTTGATTAGAGGGGTCATTAGCTGGCAGGGTTAGCGCTAATGATGGCCACGTCGGCAGTAGCCGGAGCCTGGCCGGCGGCGACCAAAACGACGGCGGCGCGGCTCGGATTTGAGCTTTGGGCGGTGGTTTGGCGCGCTGAGTGCACCGGGGAGGAGCTCTTGCACTCGCGCATCTAATGGACCAGACGGGTGGTCATGGGGCAGCCGGAATCTCGCCGGCGACGAGCTTTGGCGGCGACCGGAGTTCGGCGGGGAGGGGAGAAGGAGCTACGGTGCACGGCAGGGGCCGGTGTTGGATGCGTTCGGCTCCTGGGAGCTCGGTGAGCACGGAGACACTCTCAAAAATGGGCGGGGGCGACTGTGGCCATGGCAACGACATGGCACGGCGGCGGCAAGCTCGGCCGTGGTCGGAGGACGGGACTAGGGGACGGGAATGGAGGGGCGAGCAAGGGGGGAAAGGAGCAGGAGCTCACAGGGATGCGGCAGGGTAGGTCAGCGGCGAATCGACGTCGGCGGCGACCGGCTCCTGAGAAGGAACAAGATGAGGCAGTCAGCGATGCAGGCCGTCCCAGCGCTTGGGGCCAGGTTGGGGCGAAGCGGCGATCGATGGCGGGGCTTCGGGGCATGTAGGAGAGGCGAGGGGGAGGCGGTGGCCGTGGTGGAGCTCGTCGGTGGCGGCGGCTCCGTTCGGGTGAGCTCAGGGAAGAGAGCCAGGGGAGGAGAGAGGGAGCAACGAGAGAGGAAGAGGAGCGAGGGGACACAGGGCGTCGTCGTGGCGTCGCTAGGGAGGCCGGGGGAAGTAGGAGGTGGCGTGCGGTGGCCGTGCGCGCGTCGGCACGCGCTCATCCTCCTGGTAGAGGAGGAAGGCGACAGAGAAGGAGGCGGTGGTGGGCTGGGCCGGCCAGCTGCAGTGCTGGGCCGGTTGGTGGCGCCAGGTAGGTTAGGTAGGTGGCCTGGTGGCCTTCTCTCCCTCTCTTTATTATTTGTTTTAGTTTTCTAATTTTCTGTAAACTGTTGGGCTTTATTTAAAATACCTATGCACTTTCAAAAATCATGAGACTGCTTGTGGCCATTATTTGGATTATTTCCAATAACCAGAATTTCAGTTCATGAATATTTGGACATTTAATATAATATATAAAATTTAAATGCCCAAATGCAAATAAGGTATGATTTAAATCCAGAGCCCAATATATCATGAAAATGTGCAGCACCTCTGGTTATGGTTTATAGCATTTCCCCAGAATTGATGAACATTTTCTAAAGCCAATTGGATTCACTGAAAAATATTTTTTAGTTGAACCTATTTGAATTCCTTTAATGCTAGGGTTTAGGCAATCCCCATTTCAAGTTTCATAAAATTTAAACATGATGCATGGATGCTAAAACAAAAACAAACAAGGGCTGATCTGGGGCTGTGACAGCTCACCCCCACTAAACAAGAATCTTGCCCCGAGATTCAAGACATGAGGTAAGAGGAAAAGGGGAGTCACAAAACTATCACAATCTTCATGATCCAATTGCCCTTCTCGAAGATGGTGATCCATTCCATCATCTTGGTCTTGACGTCTTTTCTTTCGAGATCTTCACTCGACACGACAACAGAAAGAAGGGGAAAACTCTACAGGATTTACTCGTCTTTGAAGATCGAGCAACTCAAGATCAGTTCATGGAGAGACGTAAGAACAACTCTTGAGTTGAGACACCAAACACACATTAGGAATGATGGTAAAGAAATGGATGACAAAGGTTCAAATTGGTAGGAAACCATTCCACGCTTAAGTAAAATGGTGCATGGTTTCAAAGTAACAAGGAGATGATTGCCATGACTCCATAACGGGACACCTTAGGAAAGGTGACGCAAAGAGCTATTCCCCTAAGTGGCAAAAGAATTACTTTTGATTCAGAGATCATTGAAACTCTTCATACCAGCCTAAGGCAATTCACCACGATCGTTTGGCGGAGTGCAAAGGAATGGTACACCCGGACTAGAATGGATGATGTGGATTACCTTGTTGAAGACAACGTAATAGATGAATTTGCTTACCACCGGAAATGGAAGGGACCCATGGTAGAATGGCACATTGGCGGTGCAAGCTGGGAATAAAATGCAAATGCTGGGAATGATTCTGGTAACTGGGGAAGAACCCAACAATAGAGAGTGAATTCACTGTTTGAAAAGGTCATAGCATTGCCGAGGAAACTGAGAGGAATCCCAGTTAGTGCCGACGATAACACGTAGCGCTTGTGCGTGCTCTCAAGAACTTGAGCATTTCCACAATCATCAAGGTTTTATCAACATCCGTGTCAAGGGTGCTGACAACACAACATACTACCATGATGAATAGCGATGGACCATGCAGATGCAAAGGAGGATAACACTTTCTCAGATTTCACCTTAGCGAGGCCAAGGAACCAAAATCTGCATGATCGACCGAGAGACATTTAGCACTCGGCTTCTAATGTTCTCCTTGACGTGCTAGTGTATCCCATTCATAGATAAGGTTTGATAACTAGAACATCAAGTAAAAGGTCGGACTTTGGGAGCAATAGAATCCATAAGGAACAGTTACGGAGGTAAATCCTACGAAATCCTTATGGGGAGGTGGCCAACTTCTCCAATCAAGATACTACAATAACAGGCCTTCCGGCTGGGTGTGTTGGCCACGACATCCACTTTACCGGTTATCGAGGGACCAGTATTATAGTTCTTGGAAAATGTTCCAACCATCATATCTGCCTGAGATTCAGATCTGGTTGGTGTCAGGATATTCCAGACTCATCGAGTCTAGAAAGAAAAATGAAAGTTTGCAACACAAATCGACGAGATGACGTTGCGAGATTCTCAGGAAATGAACTATGATAGCAAGCTCCAAAACATGAGCTGGTTCTGCTACACACATGTGAACACGTTGTCCCAGACAAACATTATCACATGGTAGTCTTACAATAAAACACTACCGAGTTCAGGTGGGGAACCATCATTAATGACATCGAAGTCTCCACGCGTGGAAGTCCAAAGTGTTCACCTTGGACAGACTCCTTTATCTTTGAACAACTCAATCAGTGGCTTGGTGTGCTAGGATATACATATGGAATGAAGATGATCAGTCTAACAGACCACAAAATTCTTCGCACGCGCATGACTGACTTGGGATGATTCCAAAGGAGGTAAAACAAGCCTTCTCAAATTCATGGCGGCAACTTGCATCAAGTGCACATGAATTAGAGGGACTCACTTCTTTTGTCCAAACATATGCTTCACGAACGAATCATGAAGATAATGCTTACACAAGTTTCCAACACTAGCTTAACATTCAACAAAATCATGGAGGAGATAAGGATGTTGTCAATGGGCTCAACAACAACTCATCCAGGTTTCCATATTAGTGGAATTCCACAATTATGTGAACAAGGTGATAGCATTGCTCAGACCCGAAAGATATAATGGTGTATGCTCGAGGAACAACCACGAGTAAGACAACATTACGAATATCGTTGGTTCTGATTTGATTTGACGACATCCCATACTCAAATCAAAGGTTTGGGTAAGATAATAGATCCAACAATTGATCACGAGGATCAACCAATAAAGATATCATCTATCTTCAACACACACACACACACACAAGATATCCCTTAAGATGAACTAAATCGGACAAGCTTCCATATTCCAACTCTCCAAGTTGTTGTTCAGCTTAGCCAACTAGCTCAGGGGTACCCAACACAGATTCTTGGATAAAGGGTGGTTTACAGGATAAACCAACTTGATCACGAGCTCAACATAACAGTCAGGTGACAACCTGGTGATACTTTCGAGAAGATATTCGGAAAATCACGAACCACCGATATGTTACTGAGATCGAGAACAATCTTGCTTTTCAGGGCGAGACGATATGATCAAATGAGCGAGGACTTGACAAAATCCTAACTCATCAATCAAAATGTGCACCAGGAAGATGGACAAGGTAGCACGATCAATCTTAGAATGATGATTCAAGAACCAACACGTTAAGAATGAGGTTATTGTCCATTTAACTACCAAGCAACGGAGTTGCTAGCAGTATTGATTTCACACACCGCGATTCACTTGTCGGCATTCCGGTTACAATAACACAGGAACCGAGGAATGAACAATGATGGCAAGAAGTATCACTGTACCAAGAGTTCATAGGATGGGGTGCAATTCCTACCATAATCCCGATATAAAAGATGGTAATACTCCAAGGTAGAGCAGATCAAAAGCTGGATTAGCAATTGGATCTGTGGAGCACAACTTCTTTGACCCAATCCTGGATATGGATGAGGTACTGGAGTTTGTTTCTCCTAGTCATTCCGGATAGAATGGCTTGACGGACCACAAGAATAATAGGCATCGATGAACGAATGCATGCATACTCTTGACTATCAAATGATAGACGAGGGTCAGAAGTCAACTAAGAGGGACAACTCAAAGAACATATAATTTTCTGAGTTGTGGATGCATAGATTAGTATGTCGAACCAAGTTCAACATGTTTCTTCCGGATAACCCATGCAGAGAGGTAGGACTGGCAGAGTCACGATTTATGAATGGAGAACTCCTCAAGAGTACTCTAATTGTGATCTATTGATCCAACAAACTACTGCCATAAGTGGTTCATAGTATTTGGAAGAAGGAAAATACCATGGACCTCGAGGACTAATGCAAAAGTTACTAATTTCCTAAAGGGACTAGCAACACTATCAACATGAAGTAAGTAGAGTGAATCTCGGGTTCAAGAACCCAGGAATAGAATACCTACTACTAAGTAGCATCACGGAATGCTTTCGAGAATAAAGGCCAGAATTATCACACTTGGACACAGATCATGGCTAGATTACTAGATGATCCCCTAAGACACCTAGGGTCATAGTACTAGCTCCAACATATATGTCAAGGCAATAAAGTACCTCAACTCACTGATTTGTGTGATTAATCTGACCAAAGGCACATCGGAAACAGGAGGAAGGAATTTGCAAATGCATCCGACTATTTAGAAACCTGGGATGACTCGGACAGCATAACGACTGTAAATGCTCAAAAGATTGGAGACATGCTACAAAAATGGTGGCATAGCCACTCATAAGCACAATCTCAAGGTTTCGAGATCAACAGTTAACATACAGAAGTAGTAGAAACTGGACTGAGGCTTAAGTCCAATAGTTCTATAAGTCTACGGATTAGTAACACGTGATCCTGATAGAAAGAAGAGAAAGCCTAGTTCCTTAACCCCGTAGGAAAGATAAGATGACTCAGATCAGAAGGGCATGAGGTAAAGGAGTAAAAAGAGCCTTACGTTCCATCCCACAATCAATTCCCTTACATAACTAAAGCATTTCTAGACTCAACTTCGACCAGTTTGGCTTGGTAATCCTACAGGCAGTCAAGCTCTGATACCAACACTGTCAGGACCCCGACTCAATGCCACATCGATCTAGCATGTAACACCTCATATCACTTTGCGGCCTCACGCACGGTATTCCCACGGGTGTCGCCTTAACTTTGCCCGGGACCGTTTGCGCCTTTTGGCACACGTATATGATAGTGTCGCTAGCATCCATATGATAAGGAGCCCGGGCTGACATGGCTAGTCGTAAACCCAAAGTGGCACAAACTTACAGGGACAGGCATCCATGACCCAACATCGAACGTGTCGGTCATCAGCGAGTGAATCCAGGCTGTAGCACTGGGCTAGCAGGACTCCGGTGAACCGGGCTATAGCGGGCTAACAGGACTCCGGTATTCATCGCGTGACATTTCCCCGAAGGGACAGACACAGGAATGAAGAAGGACACATGCCGGCCAGCCTAAGTGTTCCGGAGCAGTAGCAAGCTACCATGGCTCAGTGGAAGCACTAGGAGACATTTCCCGGTAAGAGAGGCTACTAAGGATAAACAACTAGATAGTCAGATCCCACACATACCAAGCATTTCAATAACATACACACAATATGCTCGATATGTGCAAATACAACATGGCATCACAACATGACTCTACGACTCAAAGTATTATTCAATAGGCTCCGAGGAGCGAGATATTACAAACATGGGTCTCATGACCCAACATTCAGAGCATACAAATCAAAACACAAGCGGAAGCTTAACATGTCTGAGTACAGACATCTACAAATGGAAAAGGCTGAGAAGCCTGACTATCTACTAGATCCTGCCGAGGGCACAAGATCGTAGCTGAGGTAACAAGCTAAACGTTGAAGTCCACGTGGAACTACTAGCGAGACCGAAGTCTCTCTGCAAAAACATAAAATAGGCAAACGTGAGTACAAATGTACCCAGCAAGACTTACATCAGAACTAACTACATATGCATCATTATCAACAAAGGGGATGGTGGGGTTTAACTGCAGCAAGCCAGCTTTGACTCGGTGGCTATCCTGAACTACGACTGCAAGTAACTCTTTTGAGGTGGCGCACACGAGTCCACATATTCACCATATCAATACACCACTATGGATCCGCTCCCGTCTCCCTACGAGAACGCCATCCATAGCACTCACGCTTATCTTGCGTATTTTAGAGTATCCACTTTCACTTGTCTATGAAC
This sequence comes from Triticum aestivum, assembly GCF_018294505.1. NCBI lineage: Eukaryota > Viridiplantae > Streptophyta > Magnoliopsida > Poales > Poaceae > Triticum > Triticum aestivum. The sequence continues at coordinate 719,968,978 of NC_057798.1, read as the reverse complement.
TGATATAAGCAACCCAGAAGTCCTTTACCGCGGACACGGCTATTCGAATAGATAATGTTAACCCTGCAGGGGTGTACTTCTTCACACACGCTCTCACCACTTACCGCCGTTTACACGACATGTACTCGGCAACCTTCAAGCGGAAGCCCAACGTGGGTGTCGGCCACGGCCTGCCTAAACACTCAAGTCTCTAGTCCAGGTTTATCGCCTATTCGGGTTCCATCCATGAGGAGATCCGGCCGGAGTTTCGCTCACAGCCCCAAACGATGTGTGCAGGGTTCCCGAGATACCTAACGGGTATTCGGTACACCGTGCCACATACCTACCGCATCACAGCCCACCCCTCCGGTCAGCACTGCCCACGGCCTCCAGCATACTACAAACACCAGAAACTACTTGCAACTCCTGGACAGAGGACAAGGGTGATTAATAAGCCGAGAGGGTCCATTGGTTTCGGGCCCAATGCGTGGTAGTAGCTGAATCATGGATCACAAACACAGAACTCAGTTCCTGAGGACGGCTGCAATGAGACAACCCACCATGTACTCCTACATGGCCTCTCACCGCTACCTTTACCAAATCATGTTCACACACTTAGCTCACACATAGTAGGACATGTTCACACACCTCCGATTCATTCCCAATGAATCAGACCTGACTCAACTCTAAGCAGTAGCAGGCATGACAAACAAGCATGAATGAGTAGGCACATCAGGGCTCAAACAACTCCTACTCATGCTAGTGGGTTTCATCTATTTACTGTGGCAATGACAGGTCATGCAAAGGATAAAGGGGTTCAGCTACCGCAGCAAGTAGCAAATATGTCATTGTTGTCCTAATGCAGTAAAAGAGAGCAGGAGTGGGAGAGCGGGATTTTATCGGACTGAACAAGGGGGTTTTGCTTGCCTGGCACTTCTGAAGATATTATAGCTCTTCATCGGTGTCATCGATCTCATCGTCGAAACCACGTCTATCGAGAGGGAACAACATCGGCAAACACAGAAGAAACACGATCAATGCAATGCACAATATGATGCATGCTATGACATGGCAATATGAATGTGTTTTGGGCTAATGCACCTAGCTATGATTTAAATGAGGTTGGTTTGAATACATGATTCAAATTCCAACTCCATATATGGTTATTTAAATGCCCTTTATTTGTTTTGTCCAAAACATAGGACAAACATTGTTCAAACATGCATGAAAATGGTACAGATGGATTCCTTGAATTTTTCTGATAATTTTTCATATATAATTTATTTGATTTGGAGTTACGGTTGATTTTATATGATTTTTACCATCCCACAATCAATTCCCTTACATAACTAAAGCATTTCTAGACTCAACTTCGACCAGTTTGGCTTGGTAATCCTACAGGCAGTCAAGCTCTGATACCAACGCTGTCAGGACCCCGACTCAATGCCACATCGATCTAGCATGTAACACCTCATATCACTTTGCGGCCTCACGCACGGTATTCCCACGGGTGTCGCCTTAACTTTGCCCGGGACCGTTTGCGCCTTTTGGCACACGTATATGATAGTGTCGCTAGCATCCATATGATAAGGAGCCCGGGCTGACATGGCTAGTCGTAAACCCAAAGTGGCACAAACTTACAGGGACAGGCATCCATGACCCAACATCGAACGTGTCGGTCATCAGCGAGTGAATCCAGGCTGTAGCACTGGGCTAGCAGGACTCCGGTGAACCGGGCTATAGCGGGCTAACAGGACTCCGGTATTCATCGCGTGACATTTCCCCGAAGGGACAGACACAGGAATGAAGAAGGACACATGCCGGCCAGCCTAAGTGTTCCGAAGCAGTAGCAAGCTACCATGGCTCAGTGGAAGCACTAGGAGACATTTCCCGGTAAGAGAGGCTACTAAGGATAAACAACTAGATAGTCAGATCCCACACATACCAAGCATTTCAATAACATACACACAATATGCTCGATATGTGCAAATACAACATGGCATCACAACATGACTCTACGACTCAAAGTATTATTCAATAGGCTCCGAGGAGCGAGATATTACAAACATGGGTCTCATGACCCAACATTCAGAGCATACAAATCAAAACACAAGCGGAAGCTTAACATGTCTGAGTACAGACATCTACGAATGGAAAAGGCTGAGAAGCCTGACTATCTACCAGATCCTGCCGAGGGCACAAGATCGTAGCTGAGGTAACAAGCTAAACGTTGAAGTCCACGTGGAACTACTAGCGAGACCGAAGTCTCTCTGCAAAAACATAAAATAGGCAAACGTGAGTACAAATGTACCCAGCAAGACTTACATCAGAACTAACTACATATGCATCATTATCAACAAAGGGGATGGTGGGGTTTAACTGCAGCAAGCCAGCTTTGACTCGGTGGCTATCCTGAACTACGACTGCAAGTAACTCTTTTGAGGTGGCGCACACGAGTCCACATATTCACCATATCAATACACCACTATGGATCCGCTCTCGTCTCCCTACGAGAACGCCATCCATAGCACTCACGCTTATCTTGCGTATTTTAGAGTATCCACTTTCACTTGTCTATGAACTGATATAAGCAACCCAGAAGTCCTTTACCGCGGACACGGCTATTCGAATAGATAATGTTAACCCTGCAGGGGTGTACTTCTTCACACACGCTCTCACCACTTACCGCCGTTTACACGACATGTACTCGGCAACCTTCAAGCGGAAGCCCAACGTGGGTGTCGGCCACGGCCTGCCTAAACACTCAAGTCTCTAGTACAGGTTTATCGCCTATTCGGGTTCCATCCATGAGGAGATCCGGCCGGAGTTTCGCTCACAGCCCCAAACGATGTGTGCAGGGTTCCCGAGATACCTAACGGGTATTCGGTACACCGTGCCACGTACCTACCGCATCACAGCCCACCCCTCCGGTCAGCACTGCCCACGGCCTCCAGCATACTACAAACACCAGAAACTACTTGCAACTCCTGGACAGAGGACAAGGGTGATTAATAAGTCGAGAGGGTCCATTGGTTTCGGGCCCAATGCGTGGTAGTAGCTGAATCATGGATCACAAACACAGAACTCAGTTCCTGAGGACGGCTGCAATGAGACAACCCACCATGTACTCCTACATGGCCTCTCACCGCTACCTTTACCAAATCGTGTTCACACACTTAGCTCACACATAGTAGGACACGTTCACACACCTCCGATTCATTCCCAATGAATCAGACCTGACTCAACTCTAAGCAGTAGCAGGCATGACAAACAAGCATGAATGAGTAGGCACATCAGGGCTCAAACAACTCCTACTCATGCTAGTGGGTTTCATCTATTTACTGTGGCAATGACAGGTCATGCAAAGGATAAAGGGGTTCAGCTACCGCAGCAAGTAGCAAATATGTCATTGTTGTCCTAATGCAGTAAAAGAGAGCAGGAGTGGGAGAGCGGGATTTTATCGGACTGAACAAGGGGGTTTTGCTTGCCTGGCACTTCTGAAGATATTATAGCTCTTCATCGGTGTCATCGATCTCATCGTCGAAACCACGTCTATCGAGAGGGAACAACATCGGCAAACACAGAAGAAACATGATCAATGCAATGCACAATATGATGCATGCTATGACATGGCAATATGAATGTGTTTTGGGCTAATGCACCTAGCTATGATTTAAATGAGGTTGGTTTGAATACATGATTCAAATTCCAACTCCATATATGGTTATTTAAATGCCCTTTATTTGTTTTGTCCAAAACAGAGGACAAACATTGTTCAAACATGCATGAAAATGGTACAGATGGATTCCTTGAATTTTTCTGATAATTTTTCATATATAATTTATTTGATTTGGAGTTACGGTTGATTTTATATGATTTTTACAAGTTTGGGGTATTTTCTGAAATTTCCTGAATAATAATAAATCCAGAAAATGATTTATGGCGTCAGCATTGCGTCACTATGACGTCAGCAGGTCAACAGACGCTGCTGCTGGTCAAACCTGACCAGTGGGGTCCACTGGTCAGTGACTGGGGCTGGTTAGTGCCACTGACGTGTGGGCCCAGTCAACGGCCACGTCAGCGCGGTCAAGGCTGACGCGTGGGTCCCACTGGGTTAACCTAAACTAACAGGAAAATTAATCTAAACTAAACAGGCGCATGGGCCCACGTGTCAGTGGCTTAAGGGGTTGATTAGAGGGGTCATTAGCTGGCAGGGTTAGCGCTAATGATGGCCACGTCGGCAGTCGCCGGAGCCTGGCCGGCGGCGACCAAAACGACGGCGGCGCGGCTCGGATTCGACCTTTGGGCGGTGGTTTGGCGCGCTGAGCGCACCGGGGAGGAGCTCTTGCACTCGCGCATCTAATGGACCAGACGGGTGGTCACGGGGCAGCCGGAATCTCGCCGGCGACGAGCTTTGGCGGCGACCGGAGTTCGGCGGGGAGGGGAGAAGGAGCTACGGTGCACGGCAGGGGCCGGTGTTGGACGCGTTCGGCTCCTGGGAGCTCGGTGAGCACGGAGACACGCTCAAAAATGGGCGGGGGCGACTGTGGCCACGGCAACGACATGGCACGGCGGCGGCAAGCTCGGCCGTGGTCGGAGGACGGGGCTAGGGGACGGGAATGGAGGGGCGAGCAAGGGGGGAAAGGAGCAGGAGCTCACAGGGATGCGGCAGGGTAGGTCAGCGGCTCGGTGACGTCCTGTCGGCGGCGAATCGACGTTAGTGGCGACCGGCTCCTGAGAAGGAAGAAGATGAGGCAGTCGGCGATGCAGGCCGTCCCAGCGCTTGGGGCCAGGTTGGGGCAAAGCGGCGATCGATGGCGGGGCTTCGGGGCATGTAGGAGAGGCGAGGGGGAGGCGGTGGCCGTGGTGGAGCTCGTCGGTGGCGGCGGCTCCGTTCGGGTGAGCTCAGGGAAGAGAGCCAGGGGAGGAGAGAGGGAGCAGCGAGAGAGGAAGAGGAGCGAGGGGACACGGGGCATCGTTGTGGCGTCGCTAGGGAGGCCGGGGGAAGCAGGAGGTGGCGTGCGGTGGCCGTGCGCGTGTCGGCACGCGCTCATCCTCCTGGCAGAGGAGGAAGGCGACAGAGAAGGAGGCGGTGGTGGGCTGGGCCGGCCAGCTGCAGTGCTGGGCCGGTTGGTGGATCCAGGTAGGTTAGGTAGGTGGCCTGGTGGCCTTCTCTCCCTCTCTTTATTATTTGTTTTAGTTTTCTAATTTTCTGTAAACTGTTGGGCTTTATTTAAAATACCTATGCACTTTCAAAAATCATGAGACTGCTTGTGGCCATTATTTGGATTATTTCCAATAACCAGAATTTCAGTTCATGAATATTTGGACATTTAATATAATATATAAAATTTAAATGCCCAAATGCGAATAAGGTATGATTTAAATCCAGAGCCCAATATATCATGAAAATGTGCAGCACCTCTGGTTATGGTTTATAGCATTTCCCCAGAATTGATGAACATTTTCTAAAGCCAATTGGATTCACTGAAAAATATTTTTTAGTTGAACCTATTTGAATTCCTTTAATGCTAGGGTTTAGGCAATCCCCATTTCAAGTTTCATAAAATTTAAACATGATGCATGGATGCTAAAACAAAAACAAACAAGGGCTGATCTGGGGCTGTGACAGCTCACCCCCACTAAACAAGAATCTCACCCCGAGATTCAAGACGTGAGGTAAGAGGAAAAGGGAGTCACAAAACTATCACAATCTTCATGATCCAATTGCCCTTCTCGGAGATGGTGATCCATTCCATCATCTTGGTCTTGACGTCTTTTCTTTCGAGATCTTCACTCGACACGACAACAGAAAGAAGGGGAAAACTCTACAGGATTTACTCGTCTTTGAAGATCGAGCAACTCAAGATCAGTTCATGGAGAGACGTAAGAACAACTCTTGAGTTGAGACACCAAACACACATTAGGAATGATGGTAAAGAAATGGATGACAAAGGTTCAAATTGGTAGGCAACCATTCCACGCTTAAGTAAAATGGTGCATGGTTTCAAAGTAACAAGGAGATGATTGCCATGACTCTATAACAGGACACCTTAGGAAAGGTGACGCAAAGAGCTATTCCCCTAAGTGGCAAAAGAATTACTTTTGATTCAGAGATCATTGAAACTCTTCATACCAGCCTAAGGCAATTCACAACGATCGTTTGGCGGAGTGCAAAGGAATGGTACACCCGGACTAGAATGGATGATGTGGATTACCTTGTTGAAGACAACGTAATAGATGAATTTGCTTACCACCGGAAATGGAAGGGACCCATGGTAGAATGGCACATTGGCGGTGCAAGCTGGGAATAAAATGCAAATGCTGGGAATGATTCTGGTAACTGGGGAAGAACCCAACAATAGAGAGTGAATTCACTGTTTGAAAAGGTCATAGCATTGCCGAGGAAACTGAGAGGAATCCCAGTTAGTGCCGATGATAACACGTAGCGCTTGTGCGTGCTCTCAAGAACTTGAGCATTTCCACAATCATCAAGGTTTTATCAACATCCGTGTCAAGGGTGCTGACAACACAACATACTACCATGATGAATAGCGATGGACCATGCAGATGCAAAGGAGGATAACACTTTCTCAGATTTCACCTTAGCGAGGCCAAGGAACCAAAATCTGCATGATCGACCGAGAGACATTTAGCACTCGGCTTCTAATGTTCTCCTTGACGTGCTAGTGTATCCCATTCATAGATAAGGTTTGATAACTAGAACATCAAGTAAAAGGTCGGACTTCGGGAGCAATAGAATCCATAAGGAACAGTTACGGAGGTAAATCCTACGAAATCCTTATGGGGAGGTGGCCAACTTCTCCAATCAAGATACTACAATAACAGGTCTTCCGGCTGGGTGTGTTGGCCATGACATCCACTTTACCGGTTATCGAGGGACCAGTATTATAGTTCTTGGAAAATGTTCCAACCATCATATCTGCCTGAGATTCAGATCTGGTTGGTGTCAGGATATTCCAGACTCATCGAGTCTAGAAAGAAAAATGAAAGTTTGCAACACAAATCGACGAGATGACGTTGCGAGATTCTCAGGAAATGAACTATGATAGCAAGCTCCAAAACATGAGCTGGTTCTGCTACACACATGTGAACACGTTGTCCCAGACAAACATTATCACATGGTAGTCTTACAATAAAACACTACCGAGTTCAGGTGGGGAACCATCATTAATGACATCGAAGTCTCCACGCGTGGAAGTCCAAAGTGTTCACCTTGGACAGACTCCTTTATCTTTGAACAACTCAATCAGTGGCTTGGTGTGCTAGGATATACATATGGAATGAAGATGATCAGTCTAACAGACCACAAAATTCTTCGCACGCGCATGACTGACTTGGGATGATTCCAAAGGAGGTAAAACAAGCCTTCTCAAATTCATGGCGGCAACTTGCATCAAGTGCACATGAATTAGAGGGACTCACTTCTTTTGTCCAAACATATGCTTCACGAACGAATCATGAAGATAATGCTTACACAAGTTTCCAACACTAGCTTAACGTTCAACAAAATCATGGAGGAGATAAGGATGTTGTCAATGGGCTTAACAACAACTCATCCAGGTTTCCATATTAGTGGAATTCCACAATTATGTGAACAAGGTGATAGCATTGCTCAGACCCGAAAGATATAATGGTGTATGCTCAAGGAACAACCACGAGTAAGACAACATTACGAATATCGTTGGTTCTGATTTGATTTGACGACAGCCCATACTCAAATCAAAGGTTTGGGTAAGATAATATATCCAACAATTGATCACGAGGATCAACCAATAAAGATATAATCTATCTTCAACACACACACACACACACATAAAATATCCCTTAAGATGAACTAAATCGGACAAGCTTCCATCTTCCAACTCTCCAAGTTGTTGTTCAGCTTAGCCAACTAGCTCAGGGGTACCCAACACAGATTCTTGGAGAAAGGGTGGTTTACAGGATAAACCAACTTGATCACGAGCTCAACATAACAGTCAGGTGACAACCTGGTGATACTTTCGAGAAGATATTCGGAAAATCACGAACCACCGATATGTTACTGAGATCGAGAACAATCTTGCTTTTCAGGGCGAGACGATATGATCAAATGAGCGAGGACTTGACAAAATCCTAACTCATCAATCAAAATGTGCACCAGGAAGATGGACAAGGTAGCACGATCAATCTTAGAATGATGATTCAAGAACCAACACGTTAAGAATGAGGTTATTGTCCATTTAACTACCAAGCAACGGAGTTGCTAGCAGTATTGATTACACACACCGCAATTCACTTGTCGGCATTCCGGTTACAATAACACAGGAACCAAGGAATGAACAATGATGGCAAGAAGTATCACTGTACCAAGAGTTCATAGGATGGGGTGCAATTCCTACAATAATCCCGATATAAAAGATGGTAATACTCCAAGGTAGAGCAGATCAAAAGCTGGATTAGCAATTGGATCTGCGGAGCACAACTTCTTTGACCCAATCCTGGATATGGATGAGGTACTGGAGTTTGTTTCTCCTAGTCATTCCGGATAGAATGGCTTGACGGACCACAAGAATAATAGGCATCAATGAACGAATGCATGCATACTCTTGACTATCAAATGATAGACGAGGGTCAGAAGTCAACTAAGAGGGACAACTCAAAGAACAAATAATTTTCTGAGTTGTGGATGCATAGATTAGTATGTCGAACCAAGTTCAACATGTTTCTTCCGGAATACCCATGCAGAGAGGTAGGACTGGCAGAGTCACGATTTATGAATGGAGAACTCCTCAAGAGTACTCTAATTGTGATCTATTGATCCAACAAACTACTGCCATAAGTGGTTCATAGTATTTGGAAGAAGGAAAATACCATGGACCTCGAGGACTAATGCAAAAGTTACTAATTTCCTAAAGGGACTAGCAACACTATCAACATGAAGTAAGTAGAGTGAATCTCGGGTTCAAGAACCCAGGAATAGAATACCTACTACTAAGTAGCATCACGGAATGCTTTCGAGAATAAAGGCCAGAATTATCACACTTGGACACAGATCATGGCTAGATTACTAGATGATCCCCTAAGACACCTAGGGTCATAGTACTAGCTCCAACATATATGTCAAGGCAATAAAGTACCTCAACTCACTGATTTGTGTGATTAATCTGACCAAAGGCACATCGGAAACAGGAGGAAGGAATTTGCAAATGCATCCGACTATTTAGAAACCTGGGATGACTCGGACAGCATAACGGCTGTAAATGCTCAAAAGATTGGAGACATGCTACAAAAATGGTGGCATAGCCACTCATAAGCACAATCTCAAGGTTTCGAGATCAACAGTTAACATACAGAAGTAGTAGAAACTGGACTGAGGCTTAAGTCCAACAGTTCTATAAGTCTACGGATTAGTAACACGTGATCCTGATAGAAAGAAGAGAAAGCCTAGTTCCTTAACCCCGTAGGAAAGATAAGATGACTCAGATCAGAAGGGCATGAGGTAAAGGAGTAAAAAGAGCCTTACGTTCCATCCCACAATCAATTCCCTTACATAACTAAAGCATTTCTAGACTCAACTTCGACCAGTTTGGCTTGGTAATCCTACATGCAGTCAAGCTCTGATACCAACGTTGTCAGCACCCCGACTCAATGCCACATCGATCTAGCATGTAACACCTCATATCACTTTGCGGCCTCACGCACGATATTCCCACGGGTGTCGCCTTACCTTTGCCCGGGACCGTTTGCGCCTTTTGGCACACGTATATGATAGTGTCGCTAGCATCCATATGATAAGGAGCCCGGGCTGACATGGCTAGTCGTAAACCCAAAGTGGCACAAACTTACAGGGACAGGCATCCATGACCCAGCATCGAACGTGTCGGTCATCAGCGAGTGAATCCAGGCTGTAGCACTGGGCTAGCAGGACTCCGGTGAACCGGGCTGTAGCGGGCTAACAGGACTCCGGTATTCATCGCGTGACATTTCCCCGAAGGGACAGACACAGGAACGAAGAAGGACACATGCCGGCCAGCCTAAGTGTTCCGGAGGAGTAGCAAGCTACCATGGCTCAGTGGAAGCACTAGGAGACATTTCCCGGTAAGAGAGGCTACTAAGGATAAACAACTAGATAGTCAGATCCCACACATACCAAGCATTTCAATAACATACACACAATATGCTCGATATGTGCAAATACAACATGGCATCACAACATGACTCTATGACTCAAAGTATTATTCAATAGGCTCCGAGGAGCGAGATATTACAAACATGGGTCTCATGACCCAACATTCAGAGCATACAAATCAAAACACAAGCGGAAGCTTAACATGTCTGAGTACAGACATCTACAAATGGAAAAGGCTGAGAAGCCTAACTATCTACCAGATCCCGCCAAGGGCACAAGATCGTAGCTGAGGTAACAAGCTAAACGTCGAAGTCCACGTGGAACTACTAGTGAGACCGAAGTCTCTCTGCAAAAACATAAAATAGGCAAACGTGAGTACAAATGTACGCAGCAAGACTTACATCAGAACTAACTACATATGCATCATTATCAACAAAGGGGATGGTGGGGTTTAACTGCAGCAAGCCAGCTTTAACTCGGTGGCTATCCTGAACTACTACTGCAAGTAACTCTTTTGAGGTGGCGCACACGTGTCCACATATTCACCATATCAATACACCACTATGGATCCGCTCCCGTCTCCCTACGAGAACGCCATCCATAGCACTCACGCTTATCTTGCGTATTTTAGAGTATCCACTTTCACTTGTCTATGAACTGATATAAGCAACCCAGAAGTCCTTTACCGCGGACACGGCTATTCGAATAGATAATGTTAACCCTGCAGGGGTGTACTTCTTCACACACGCTCTCACCACTTACCGCCGTTTACACGACATGTACTCGGCAACCTTCAAGCGGAAGCCCAACGTGGGTGTCGGCCACGGCCTGCCTAAACACTCAAGTCTCTAGTCCAGGTTTATCGCCTATTCGGGTTCCATCCATGAGGAGATCCGGCCGGAGTTTCGCTCACAGCCCCAAACGATGTGTGCAGGGTTCCCGAGATACCTAACGGGTATTCGGTACACCGTGCCACGTACCTACTGCATCACAGCCCACCCCTCCGGTCAGCGCTGCCCATGGCCTCCAGCATACTACAAACACCAGAAACTACTTGCAACTCCTGGACAGAGGACAAGGGTGATTAAGAAGCCGAGAGGGTCCATTGGTTTTGGGCCCAATGCGTGGTAGTAGCTGAATCATGGATCACAAACACAGAACTCAGTTCCTGAGGACGGCTGCAATGAGACAACCCACCATGTACTCCTACATGGCCTCTCACCGCTACCTTTACCAAATCGTGTTCACACACTTAGCTCACACACAGTAGGACATGTTCACACACCTCCGATTCATTCCCAATGAATCAGACCTGACTCAACTCTAAGCAGTAGAAGGCATGACAAACAAGCATGAATGAGTAGGCACATCAGGGCTCAAACAACTCCTACTCATGCTAGTGGGTTTCATCTATTTACTGTGGCAATGACAGGTCATGCAAAGGATAAAGGGGTTCAGCTACCGCAGCAAGTAGCAAATATGTCGTTGTTGTCCTAATGCAGTAAAAGAGAGCAGGAGCGGGAGAGCGGGATTTTATCGGAATGAACAAGGGGGTTTTGCTTGCCTGGCACTTCTGAAGATATTATAGCTCTTCATCGGTGTCATCGATCTCATCATCGAAACCACATCTATCGAGAGGGAACAACACCGGCAAACACAGAAGAAACACGATCAATGCAATGCACAATATGATGCATGCTATGACATGGCAATATGAATGTGTTTTGGGCTAATGCACCTAGCTATGATTTAAATGAGGTTGGTTTGAATACATGATTCAAATTCCAACTCCATATATGGTTATTTAAATGCCCTTTACTTGTTTTCTCCAAAACAGAGGACAAACATTGTTCAAACATGCATGAAAATGGTACAGATGGATTCCTTGAATTTTTTTGATAATTTTTCATATATAATTTATTTGATTTGGAGTTACGGTTGATTTTATATGATTTTTAGAAGTTTGGGGTATTTTCTGAAATTTCCTGAATAATAATAAATCCAGAAAATGATTTATGGCGTCAGCATTGCATCACTATGACGTCAGCAGGTCAACAGACGCTGCTGCTGGTCAAACCTGACCAGTGGGGTCCACTATCAGTGACTGGGGCTGGTTAGTGCCGCTGACGTGTGGGCCCAGTCAACGGCCACGTCAGCGCGGTCAAGGCTGACGCGTGGGTCCCACTGGGTTAACCTAAACTAACAGGAAAATTAATCTAAACTAAACAGGCGCATGGGCCCATGTGTCAGTGGCTTAAGGGGTTGATTAGAGGGGTCATTAGCTGGCAGGGTTAGCGCTAATGATGGCCACGTCGGCAGTAGCCGGAGCCTGGCCGGCGGCGACCAAAACGACGGCGGCGCGGCTCGGATTTGAGCTTTGGGCGGTGGTTTGGCGCGCTGAGTGCACCGGGGAGGAGCTCTTGCACTCGCGCATCTAATGGACCAGACGGGTGGTCATGGGGCAGCCGGAATCTCGCCGGCGACGAGCTTTGGCGGCGACCGGAGTTCGGCGGGGAGGGGAGAAGGAGCTACGGTGCACGGCAGGGGCCGGTGTTGGACGCGTTCGGCTCCTGGGAGCTCGGTGAGCACGCAGACACGCTCAAAAATGGGCGGGGGCGACTGTGGCCACGGCAACGACATGGCACGGCGGCGGCAAGCTCGGCCGTGGTCGGAGGACGGGGCTAGGGGACGGGAATGGAGGGGCGAGCAAGGGGGGAAAGGAGCAGGAGCTCACAGGGATGCGGCAGGGTAGGTCAGCGGCTCGGGGACGTCCTGTCGGCGGCGAATCGACGTCGGCGGCGACCGGCTCCTGAGAAGGAAGAAGATGTGGCAGTCGGCGATGCAGGCCGTCCCAGCGCTTGGGGCCAGGTTGGGGCGAAGCGGCGATCGATGGCGGGGCTTCGGGGCATGTAGGAGAGGCGAGGGGGAGGTGGTGGCCGTGGTGGAGCTCGTCGGTGGCGGCGGCTCCGTTCGGGTGAGCTCAGGGAAGAGAGCCAGGGGAGGAGAGAGGTAGCAGCAAGAGAGGAAGAGGAGCGAGGGGACACGGGGCGTCGTCGTGGCATCGCTAGGGAGGCCGGGGGAAGCAGGAGGTGGCGTGCGGTGGCCGTGCGCGCGTCGGCATGCGCTCATCCTCCTGGCAGAGGAGGAAGGCGACAGAGAAGGAGGCGGTGGTGGGCTGGGCCGGCCAGCTGCAGTGCTGGGCCGGTTGGTGGCGCCAGGTAGGTTAGGTAGGTGGCCTGGTGGCCTTCTCTCCCTCTCTTTATTATTTGTTTTAGTTTTCTAATTTTCTGTAAACTGTTGGGCTTTATTTAAAATACCTATGCACTTTCAAAAATCATGAGACTGCTTGTGGCCATTATTTGGATTATTTCCAATAACCAGATTTTTAGTTCATGAATATTTGGACATTTAATATAATATATAAAATTTAAATGCCCAAATTCAAATAAGGTATGATTTAAATCCAGAGCCCAATATATCATGAAAATGTGCAGCACCTCTGGTTATGGTTTATAGCATTTCCCCAGAATTGATGAACATTTTCTAAAGCCAATTGGATTCACTGAAAAATATTTTTTAGTTGAACCTATTTGAATTCCTTTAATGCTAGGGTTTAGGCAATCCCCATTTCAAGTTTCATAAAATTTAAACATGATGCATGGATGCTAAAACAAAAACAAACAAGGGCTAATCTGGGGCTGTGACAGAGCACTTGAGGAACTACCCGCTGTCTCAGAGGTACGGTAGCGCTTGGACGTTGAATGGTCGGGGTTGACACGGCGGGCTTGCTACTCAGGATGTTCATCACCTGGAACCAAACACACAAGCAGAATGTCACACCCTAGCCAGTCATGCATCAGAGTGTGTGCATCATGTTTAAAATTCCATTTAATTTGAAATGGGGATTTGTGAAACCCTCAGAATCATTTCTGAAAATGACCAAATAAAAATTTCTCCAAAAGGGTCCAAGAAAATGCTCATGTTGCTCTCTGAAAATATTGGACAGAGATAAAAATCAAACCAATATTTTTAAGAGCTCATAGGTATTTATTTTGGGCATTTGGAATTAATGCATAAATATTTGCATTGGAAATATATTAGTTATATATATTAATATATGTCCAAAAATATGCCACCTGTTGGGGAGCTCTGGAATAATATATCTAGCTCCTGCAAAAATTGGCATAAGGAAATAAAATGATTTAATATTTTATTTAAATCAAAACAAATGTCAGAAATTAGAAAACAGAAAATAAATAAAAGGAGGCTTACCTGGGCTCCTCCCTGTCCGCCCAGCCAGCTGGCCGCCCAGCAGGCGGCCCAGCCCCACTCCCCTCCGTCGTCTTCCTCCTCGCAGAAGCTGTGCGTGCGCGCACGCGCACGGCCGCGCCACCTCCCTGCTTGCACGAGCTCCTGCCTGCCTCCGCAGCGTCCCGATCCCCGACGCCCCCCTCCCCTGCCCTCTCCTCTCCTGCTTCGCTCCCTCCCCTCTCCCTCTCTCTCTCTCACGGCCGAACACCACCATCGCCGCCGTTCGCCATAGCAGCCGTCACCGGCCACCCCTCGCCCCTCCGCTGAGCTCAGGAGCTCCGCCGCGACCCCTCTTCCTCCCCACCAAGCCAAGCCCCTCGGGAAGCTCTGCATCGCCTCCACGCCATCGTCTTCCTCCTCGGGCTCCGACCACCATCGCCGGTCGATTCGCCGTCTCCAGCGCGTCCCCGAGCCCGCTTCGACGCCCACTGCAACCGCGGTGAGCTCCGCCACCGTTTCCCCCTCTTTTCCCCCTCGTTTCCGCACCGTAACCCGTTTCCCACCACGGCCGAACCTCCGCCGTCGCCGAGCTCGCCGTCGACGCAGCTCGGTGTACCATTTGGTCACCCCGGCGAGTCCAACAAGTCCGTAAGGACCCGTAGAGCCCCTCCAGCGCCTCAGCTCGCCTCGCTGCGAGCAGCAACGCCGATCCCGACCGCACCCGAACTCGGCCGCCGCTCACGAGCTCGCCGTCCGGTACCGGCCACCACAGGCACGGCCACCACCACCGTTCGACTGCGCCGGGAGCAAGGCTCTCTAACGAGCCCGAAGCACGGCCTCGCCCGTGCCCTGTAGCGCGTTCTCCGTATCGCGCCGCCTGTCTCGGGCCTCGCCGGCGTCATGTCGCCGGTGGGTTGACCTGTTGACCTGGGTTTGACCCCCCAGGGTCACTGACGCGTGGGCCCCGTCGGCCAGGTGGTCAGATTAGTGCTAATCACTGTTAGTTAACCCCCTGACACTGACCAGTGGGCCCCAGCGCCACTAATTCCTAATTAGGATTAAATTAACCCTGTTAAACCCCCCTGTCACTGACGTGTGGACCCCACACGTCAGGTTTGACCCCAGCCAGCCGCAGTTGACCACTGACGTCATGCTGACGTCATGCTGGCGCAATATATATATTTCTGGATTTAATTTAAATCAGGAAATTCCAGAATATTATTTAAACTTCAAAAATTCATAACTTTTATTCTGTAACTCCAAATCAGACAAATTATATATGAAAAATGATCAGAAAAATCCAATCTATCCATCTGTACTATTTTCATGCATGATCAAACAAGTTAACTTGATGTTTAAGCAGAACAAGGAAAAGCACTTTAAAAGGCCATGTTTGAGTTTGAAATTTGAATCTTTGATTCAAATTGGTTCAAACCCTTCTGGTTTTAGTTGCATTAGCCCAACACACTCATATTGCCATGTTTCATGCATGCATCATATTGTTGCACATTGTTTGGTGATGGTTGTGTATCGGTGTCCTTTGCGACAGGTTCTGCCTCCGAGGAGTACCGTGATTACCCTAACGAAGAACCGTATCAGTGCATCGAACCATCAGGCAAGCAACCAACCATTTGATCATATCGATACAATCCCATGTTCTCGCTCCTGCTCTCTTTTACTGCATTAAGACAACGCGATTTCAAACTGCTGTGTGCTACGGTAGTTGAACCCATTTCCTCTGCATGACCTGTCATTGCCACAGTAACTAGATGAAACCCACTAGCATGTGTAGGAGTTGATTGAGCCATATGTATGTGTTGTTCCTACCTTGCTATGCCTGCTATGCTTAGAGTCGGGTCAGGTCTGGTTCATCTGGGTGATGGGCTAGAGTGAAATGATTATGTCGGTAATGAGAGTGGTGTGGTGAACACGATTTGGTAAAGGTATCGATGAGAGGCCATGTAGGAGTACATGGTGGGTTGTTTCATTGAAGCCGACCTTAAGCACTGAGATCTGTATGTGTGATTTAAGAATCAGCTACTACGATGCATTGGGCCCGAACCAATGGACCCTCTCGGCTTCTTATTCACCCTAGTTCTCCGTCCAGGAGTTGCAAGTAGTTTCTGGTGTTTGTAGCCTACTGGAGGCCATGGACAGCGCTGACCGTAGGGGTGGGCTGTGATGCGGTAGGTACGTGGCCGGGTGTACCGAATACCCGTTAGGTATCTCGGGAACCCTGTTCACATCGTTCGGGGCCGTATGGGAAACCTCGGCCGGACTCCCTGCGGATGGAACCTGGATAGGCGATAAACCTGGACTGGAGGCTTAGGTGGTTAGGTAGGTCGTGGCCGACACCCACGTTGGGCTTCCGCTTGAAGGTTGCCGAGTACATGTCGTGTAAACGGCGGTAAGTGGTGAGAGCGTGTATGAAGAAGTACACCCCTGCAGGGTTATCATGATCTATTCGAATAGCTGCGTCCGCGGTAAAGGACTACTTGGTTGCCTATACAGTTCATAGACAAGTAAATGGAAACTACTAAAAGCCTCAAGATAAGTGTGAGTGCCGAGGATGGCTCTTCCGTAGGAAGACGGAGGCGGATCCTCGGTAGTGTATTGAAGTGGTGAGTAGTGGACTCGTGTGCGCAAAACCATTTCAAGTTGAAGTATCGTAGGATAGTCTAGCCAAGAGTCAAAGCTGGCTTGCTGCAATAACTCCACCAACCCTTCTTGATAATATGCATGTATGTAGGATCTGATGTAAGTCTTGCTGAGTACCTTTGTACTCATGTTGCTATAATTTACATTTTTACAGAAGACGCTGCAACCCCTTCTGATGGGTTCTATGTAGACATTGACATCAACGAGTAGGCTAAAGGCCCAGGTGGTGACCCTGAGCTTGTGAAGGACCATGTAGTATAGCTAGGCTTTCCAAGCCTCTTTTATTTTACTAGTTGTCTGTACTCAGACAAGTTACTTCCGCTGCTGGTTTGTATGACTGTATGACTTGAATGTTGGGTCGTGAGACCCGTACCTTTGTGTATGTTATGTATGGCTCCCTGAGCCTTAAATAAAGTACTTGTGTCGTAGAGTCATGTTGTGATGCTTCGTTGTATTTGCACATATCGAGCATATTGTGTGTATGATTGAAATGCTTGGTATGTGTGGGATCTGACTATCTAGTTGTTTATCTTAGTAGCCTCTCTTACCGGGAAATGTCTCCTAGTGTTACCGCTGAGCCATGGTAGCTTGCTACTGCTCTGGAACACTTAGGCTGGCCGGCATGTGTCCTTCTTCGTTCCTGTGTCTGTCCCTTCGGGGAAATGTCACGCTTTGAGTACCGGAGTCCTGTTAGCCCGCTACAGCCCGGTTTACCGGAGTCCTGCTAGCCCAGTGCTACAGCCCGGACCCACTTGCTGATGACCGACACGTTCGAAGCTGGGTCATGGATGCCTGTCCCTGTAAGTCTGTGCCACTTTGGGTTTACGACTAGTCATGTCAGCCCGGGCTCCTTATCATATGGATGCTAGCGACACTATCATATACGTGAGCCAAAAGGCGCAAACGGTCCCGGGCAAAGGTAAGGCGACACCCGTGGGGATACCGTGCGTGAGGCCGCAAAGTGATATGAGGTGTTACCGGCTAGATCAATGTGACATCGAGTCGGGGTCCTGACAGCGTTGGCATCAGAGCCGGACTGCCTGTAGGTTCTCCAAGCCAAACTGGTCGATGTTGAGTCTAGAAATTCTTTAGTTATATGTAGGGGAATTGTTTGTGGGTTGGAACGTAAGGCTCTTTTTACTCCTTTATCTTATGACATTCTGATACTGAGTCAGTCCATTCTTCCACCGGGGGTTAAGGAATTAGGATCTATTCTCTCTATCAGGGATCACGTGTTACTAATCAGTAGTACCTTATAGGTTTGATGGATACAAGCCTAGTTCAATCCTATTACCACATTATGTTGCTAGGATGGATTCAGAACTTTGATATGATGATGTTGAGTGTGTACGAAACCCTTTGTCAAATGTCTCAAAATCCTTCTTGAGCATTTACAGCTGTTATGCTGTCGAAATTTTGCTAGAAATTCTAATGCCTTTGCATTATGATTGTGCTTTCAGATGGCCACTCGCGACCTCAATCAAGTGGTTCGCCTGACTCGATGCCTAGATGTACCCGGCCATACTGCCAAGTTGGTCATGGTAATGACTGAGGCTGGATACCGCTGGTATCCTGAGTACACGGACGAAGAGCAATTTCGGGACTTCAATCAAAGCCAGTATCTCTGCACTGTCAGGATATTTCCATCTTATCCTGGATCCACCGAGCCCCTTCACTGCTCCTATGGACTCGGGGTTACTATTGAGATGGCTGTGCAGGACGCCGCCTACTCTATGATGACCATCATGCGAGTCAGATCTGGCCTATTTCGGGACTCTGATTTCCGGTATATGCCAGGATCACTTCCGGGAGCACAAGGGTATCTCCAGGCTATCTATGCTGACCCCACTCAGGAGGATTCACGGACTCGCACCACTGCTGAGATGCTCGAGGATAAGGACCGTGAAAATCGGGCCTTGAGGTTAGAGCTCTTCAATACCCGTGCTGACCACTGGGCTACTTTGACTCGGTTTGCACCGGCGGTGCAAGCTGGATATTCAGATATGCGTGATCTCTATCCTGTGAGATCTGCTCTGCCAGACGTGATGGGTTGGCGTGATGTAGGAGGCATCACCCCACCTCACGGTCCCCGCAGGCCACCGTCCGTTGGTCCAAGACCTCATCCTAGCCCCTATGGTCCACAAGCTCCGCGAGATCGTCTGTTTCCGGATGATCATGTTGAGCTTCCAGGCTATGGAGGTGACTTCTACGAGGACTACTACGGATCGGTCTGAGTTAGTGGTAGTATCACTAGTTTGCACTAGCTGTGTCGTCTATCATCCCGCGTGACTCGTGGGATATGACCTAGTTTGTACTCTTTCCGGAGGTGTAGAAAAATAATATATAGGAGCTTGGGATGCCTCCGATGAGATGTAATCCTCTTTTCACCGTAATAGTACTTTGTTTGGTCTTGTACTAAATCCTGTATGGTGTGTATGACGATGGAATAAAAGAAGCAGTTTCTGTATCTACCATGTCATACGGATGATCATCTTGCATTCCGAGTTATTCCTTACATCTTGTATCCTATGTTGGAATTTTATCATCCTGACTAAATCATTGTCTTGTTTACCTAGGATGGTCAACACGCGCACTAACCCTGCCCCCCAAGAGCAGGCCGAAGGCAGTGAAGTCAGGGATGCAAATCTGCCTCATCCTCCTTCCCTAGCCGAGGTTATGATGGAAGCTGAGAGAAACAAGCGGGAGACCAACCGTTTGTTGGAGCGTATTGAACAGAACACAGCACACCATCAGAGGACTAACGTGGTGTCACTCAGTGATTTTATCAAATTACATCCACCCACGTTCCACCACTCCGTCGAGCCTCTCGACGCTGATGACTGGCTTCGCAGTATCGCTCACAAACTGCGTTCCGCGCTGGTAGCGGAGGCTGACAAGGTCACCTTTGCTACATATCATCTTGAAGGCCCCGCCAGTCTATGGTGGGAGAATTATGGAGCTATGCGCCCAGCAGGCCATGTCACTACTTGGGCCGAATTCAGCGAGGCTTTCCGTGAACACCACATTCCGGAGGGTCTCATGGACCGTAAACGTGAGGAATTTTGCAGTTTCACCCAAGGCCGACTTTCTGTGGATGCTTACAGCAGGGAGTTTGGTAATCTCGCACGATATGCAACTGAGGAAGTGTCTACTGATGCCAAGAAGCAAGCAAGGTTCCGTAAGGGCCTTAGTCCTGAGCTTCGTCGTGACCTCCGTCTGCATGAGTGCACATCTTTTCAGAAACTTGTCAACAAAGCCATCAGTGCTGAAACTGGTCAGACTGACTATGACGCAACACGCAAGCATGGCCGTGACATGGGTTCCTCATCCGGTGCTGGTCCTCAGAAGCGCCGCGTGTGGGTGCCCAACACTGCCCTGCCACCCAGGTTCACACCGAGGCCATCCTTCCAGGCGCCTCGCCCTGTTCAACAGTCTGCACCAGCCAAGCCCTATGGGGGTCCAACCAATAATGCTCCTCCACGTACCAGTTCCGTGACTTGTTTCAAGTGTGGGGAATCTGGCCACTATATGCGTGAGTGTCCCCAGACCAACCCCAACCAGTCTGCTAAAGCTGTTGGCCGTGGCAAGCCGACAGGGAAAGTGTTCCACGCCAAGCCGGCCACCGCTTCACGTGGCCATGTCAACTGTATCTCTGCCGAAGAAGCTCAAGAGGATCCCAACGTCGTTCTCGGTACGCTTCTTGTTAATTGCCACCCGGCATCTGTTCTTTTCGATACAGGAGCCTCTCATTCATTTATATCTGAAAACTATGCTCGTTTGCATAACGTCGCATTCTGTGACATGCCATCCACTATGGAAATTTCTACTCCTGGTTCTAGATGACAGACCTCTAGGGTAAGTTATGGAAATGAAATCCAAGTCGACAGACTTGTTTTCCTCGCATCTTTGATAGCCCTTAAATCTTCAGATATTAATATCATTTTGGGTATGGACTGGATGTCAGCTCATCAAGCCAAAATTGATTGCTTCTCTAGGACTGTTCAACTCACCCATCCTTCGGGGAAGATAGTCAATGTCTTGACCCGAATAGCCAAGCGACAGTTATTTTCTCTTAACGCCAGCCCTTTGCCAGACCTTGAGGACGTTCCGGTAGTCCGTGACTTCCCGGATGTCTTTCCAGAGGAATTGCCAGGTGTTCCACCTGACAGGGATGTTGAGTTCGTAATAGACCTCATTCCAGGAACCGTTCCGATTGCTAGAAGACCTTATAAGATGGCACCACTAGAGCTAGCCGAGCTTAAGAAACAACTCGATGAGTCCCTGAAAAAGGGTTTCATCCGACCTAGCTCATCCCCGTGGGCTTGCCCCGTCCTATTCGTCAAGAAGAAGGATGGTACGGACCGGATGGTTGTAGATTACCGACCTGTCAATTTGGTCACAATCAAGAACAAATATCCACTTCCCAGGATCAACGACCTATATGATCAGCTCGCTGGATCCTCAGTCTTCTCCAAGATGGATTTGAGGTTGGGCTACCATCAAATCAAAATCAGAAACGGGGACATTCCTAAAACGGCCTTTGTTACTCGTTATGGCCAATACGAGTACACCGTCATGTCCTTCGGATTAACCAACGCTCCAGCCACCTTTTCTCGGTTAATGAACTCAATCTTCATGGAGTATTTGGATAAATTCGTCGTAGTTTATCTTGATGATATACTCATCTACTCCAAGAACGAGGAAGAACATGCCGAACATTTAAGGCTAGTGTTGAAGAAACTTCGAGAGCATCGCCTTTATGCCAAATTTTCTAAATGTGAATTCTGGTTGTTAGAAGTGACCTATCTGGGTCATGTAATATCTGGTAAAGGTATTGCTGTTAACCCTGAGCGAGTTCAAGCCGTCCTTAATTGGACTCCACCCGAATCGGTCAAGCAAGTCAAGAGTTTTCTGGGCTTAGCGAGCTATTGTCGTCGCTTTGTCGAGAACTTCTCCAAGGTTGCTAAACCTCTAACCGAACTCCTCAAGAAAGATAAGAAGTTCGAATGGACTCCACAGTGTGAGCACAGCTTTCAGGAACTGAAAAGACGCCTGACCTCTGCTCCCGTACTGGTACCCGCCAGACTTCTCCAAGGACTTTGTTATCTACTGCGACGCCTCGCGACAAGGACTAGGTTGCATCTCATGCAAGATCGACACGTAATTGCCTACGCTTCACGGCAATTACACCCACATGAGGAGAATTATCCTACTCATGATCTAGAGCTTGCAGCCGTAGTCTATGCACTTAAGACCTGGCGACATTACCTCCTCGGTAATCGTTGCGAAATATTCACTGATCACCAAAGTCTGAAGTACATTTTCACCCAACCGGATCTGAATCTCAGGCAAAGACGTTGGGTTGAGTTGATCACAGACTTCGACTTAGGAATAACCTACACCCCAGGGAAAGCCAACGTCATGGCTGATGCGCTAAGTCGTAAATCTTATTGTAACAACCTGATGTTACAACAAAGTCAACCGCTTCTCCATGAGGAATTTCGGAAGCTTAACCTTCACATGGTTCCTCAAGGTTTTCTTTCCACCTTGGTGGCAAAACCTACCCTTACGGATCAGATTATCAAAGCACAGAAGGTAGATCCGGGAATGTCCCGCATCAAGAGAAACATTCAGAAAGGAATTGCGAATTGCTTCTCCATTAATGATCAAGGGGTCGTATACTTCGGGGATCGACTAGTGGTTCCCAAAGTGCGCAACCTGAGGCGGTTGATCCTTAAGGAGGCTCATGAATCTCCTCTCACCATTCATCCCGGTAGTACTAAGATGTATCAGGACCTACGCCAGAGGTTCTGGTGGACTAGGATGAAGAGAGAAATTGCTCAGTATATTGCTAATTGCGACGTCTGTCGTCGTGTAAAAGCAGAGCATCAACGGCCTGCTGGCACCCTTCAACCCTTAGCTATTCCTGAATGGAAATGGGATAAAATTGGTATGGATTTCATTACCGGTTTTCCCAGGACCAAGAGAGGGAATAATGCTATTTTCGTCGTTGTCGATCGTCTTTCCAAAGTAGCCCATTTCTTACCTGTTCGTGAGAGTATAACTGCTAGCCAGCTGGCAGACTTATACATCTCCCGCATAGTGGCTCTCCATGGTGTTCCTTTGGAAATTAACTCGGATCGAGGAAGTCTTTTCACCTCTCGATTTTGGGAAAGCTTCCAAAATGCTATGGGAACCCGTCTCTCCTTTAGCACCGCCTTCCACCCTCAGTCGAGTGGTCAAGTGGAACGCGTCAACCAGATTCTAGAAGACATGCTTCGAGCCTCTGTTATCTCATTCGGAATGGACTGGGAGAAGTGTCTTCCATTTGCCGAATTCGCTTACAACAACAGCTATCAATCTAGCTTGGGTAAAGCCCCTTTTGAAGTTCTCTATGGACGACGGTGTCGAACACCCCTTAACTGGTCAGAGACCGGGGAAAGACAATTCTTTGGCCCGGATATGATTCAGGAAGCAGAAGAACAAGTTTGTATCGTTCGTGAAAAGTTGAAAACAGCCCAATCTCGTCAAAAGAGTCAATATGACCGAAAACATAAGGCTATGACTTTCGAGGTTGACGAGAAGGCTTATCTTCGGGTCACCCCTCTGAAGGGAACCCATCGTTTCGGTATCAAAGGCAAATTGGCTCCTCGTTACATTGGACCTTTTCGCATTCTCGCCAAACGAGGAGAAGTTGCCTACCAGTTGGAACTACCTCCGCACCTCTCCAGAGTCCACGATGTCTTCCACGTTTCTCAACTCAGGCGTTGCTTCTCGGATCCTATCCGTGGAGTGGACCACGAAACGCTTGATCTCCAAGATAATCTTACATATCGAGAGTACCCCATTCGTATCCTCGATCAGGCCGAACGTACCACCCGACGTCATAATATCAAGTTTCTCAAAGTTCAATGGTCGCACCATTCTGAGGATGAAGCAACTTGGGAAAGGGAGGATCGTCTTCGACTTGAGTATCCCGCCTTCTTCCCGGAGGAACCCAAATCTCGGGACGAGATTCTTTTGAGTGGGGGTGAGTTGTCACACCCTAGCCAGTCATGCATCAGAGTGTGTGCATCATGTTTAAAATTCCATTTAATTTGAATTGGGGATTTGTGAAACCCTCAGAATCATTTCTGAAAATGATCCAAATAAAAATTTCTCCAAAAAGGTCCAAGAAAATGCTCATGTTGCTCTCTGAAAATATTGGACAGAGATAAAAATCAAACCAATATTTTTAAGAGCTCATAAGTATTTATTTTGGGCATTTGGAATTAATGCATAAATATTTGCATTGGAAATACATTAGTTATATATATATTAATATATGTCCAAAAATTATGCCATCTGTTGGGGAGCTCTGGAATAATATATCTAGCTCCTGCAAAAATTGGCATAAGGAAATAAATGATTTAATATTTTATTTAAATCAAAACAAATGTCAGAAATTAGAAAACAGAAATAAATAAAAGGGAGAACCTTACCTGGGCTCCTCCCTGTGCAGCCCAGCCAGCTGGCCGGCCCAGCCAGCAGGCGGCCCAGCCCGCCTCCCTCCTCTGTCGTCTTCGTCCTCGACAGAGGGAGGGGAGTGTGGCCGGCGCGCGCGCGCGCCACCGCGCCACGCCACCTGCTCGCCTGCCTGCCTGCCCCTCCCCTCCTCGTCTGGATGGCCTGGAACGACGCCACGCCCTCCCCCGTTCTCTCTCACTCTCCCTCGGTTCTTCCCCTCCTCTCCCTCGCTCTCTCTCTCACGGCCGAACACCACCATCGCCGCCGTTCACCATAGCAGCCGTCACCTGCCACCCCTCGCCCCTCCGCTGAGCTCAGGAGCTCCGCCGCGACCCCCTCTTCCTCCCCACCAAGCCAAGCCCCTCGGGAAGCTCTGCATCGCCTCCACGCCATCGTCTTCCTCCTCGGGCTCCGACCACCATCGCCGTCGATTCGCCGTCTCTAGCGCGTCCCCGAGCCCGCTTCGACGCCCACTGCAACCGCGGTGAGCTCCGCCACCGTTTCCCCCTCTTTTCCCCCTCATTCCCGCACTGTAACCCCGTTTCCCACCACGGCCGAACCTCTGCCGTCGCCGAGCTCGCCGTCGACGCAGCTCCGGTGACCATTTGGTCACCTCGGCGAGTCCAACAAGTCCGTAAGGACCCGTAGAGCCCCTCCAGCGCCTCAGCTCCCTCGCCTGCAAGCAGCAACGCCGATCCCGACCGCACCCGAACTCCGGTCGCCGCTCACGAGCTCGCCGTCGTCGGTACCGGCCACCACAGGCACGGCCACCACCACCGTTCGACGCGCGGGAGCAAGGGCTCTCCAACGAGCCCAAGCACGGCCTCGCCCGTGCCCTGTAGCGCATTTCCGTATCGCGCCGCCGTCTCGGGCCTCGCCGGCATCATGTCGCCGGTGGGTTTGACCTGTTTGACCTGGGGTTTGACCCCCCAGGGTCACTGACGCGTGGGCCCCGTCGGCCAGGTGGTCAGATTAGTGCTAATCACTGTTAGCTAACCCCTGACACTGACCAGTGGGCCCCAGCGCCACTAATTCCTAATTAGGATTAAACTAACCCTGTTTAACCCCCCTGTCACTGACGTGTGGACCCCACACGTCAGGTTTGACCCCAGCCAGCCGCAGTTGACCACTGACGTCATGCTGATGTCATGCTGGCGCAATATATATATTTCTGGATTTAATTTAAATCAGGAAATTCCAGAATATTATTTAAACTTCAAAAATTCATAACTTTTATTCTGTAACTGCAAATCAGACAAATTATATATGAAAAATGATCAGAAAAATCCAATCTATCCATCTGTACTATTTTCATGCATGATCAAACAAGTTAAATTGATGTTTTAAAGCAGAACAAGGAAAAGCACTTTAAAAGGCCATACTTGAGTTTGAAATTTGAATCTTTGATTCAAATTGGTTCAAACCCTTCTGGTTTTAGTTGCATTAGCCCAACACACTCATATTGCCATGTTTCATGCATGCATAATATTGTTGCACATTGTTTGGTGATGGTTGTGTATCGGTGTCCTTTGCGACAGGTTCTGCCTCCGAGGAGTACCGTGATTACCCTAACGAAGAACCGTATCAGTGCATCGAACCATCAGGCAAGCAACCAACCATTTGATCATATCGATACAATCCCTTGTTCTCGCTCCTGCTCTCTTTTACTGCATTAAGACAACGCGATTCAAATGCTGTGTGCTACGGTAGTTGAACCCATTTCCTCTGCATGACCTGTCATTGCCACAGTAACTAGATGAAACCCACTAGCATGTGTAGGAGTTGATTGAGCCATATGTATGTGTTGTTCCTACCTTGCTATGCCTGCTATGCTTAGAGTCGGGTCAGGTCTGGTTCATCTGGGTGATGGGCTAGAGTGAAATGATTATGTCGGTAATGAGAGTGGTGTGGTGAACACGATTTGGTAAAGGTATCGATGAGAGGCCATGTAGGAGTACATGGTGGGTTGTTTCATTGAAGCCGACCTTAAGCACTGAGATCTGTATGTGTGATTTAAGAATCAACTACTACCATGCATTGGGCCCGAAACCAATGGACCCTCTCGGCTTCTTATTCACCCTAGTTCTCCGTCCAGGAGTTGCAAGTAGTTTCTGGTGTTTGTAGCCTACTGGAGGCCGTGGACAGTGCTGACCGTAGGGGTGGGCTGTGATGCGGTAGGTACGTGGCCGGGTGTACCGAATGCCCGTTAGGTATCTCGGGAACCCTGTTCACATCGTTTGGGGCCGTATGGGAAACCTCGACCGGACTCCCTGCGGATGGAACCTGGATAGGCGATAAACCTGGACTGGAGGCTTAGGTGGTTAGGTAGGTCGTGGCCGACACCCACGTTGGGCTTCCGCTTGAAGGTTGCCGAGTACATGTCGTTTAAACGGCGGTAAGTGGTGAGAGCGTGTATGAAGAAGTACACCCCTGCAGGGTTAACATGATCTATTCGAATAGCCGCGTCCGCGGTAAAGGACTACTTGGTTGCCTATACAGTTCATAGACAAGTAAATGGTAACTGCTAAAAGCCTCAAGATAAGTGTGAGTGCCAAGGATGGCTCTTCCGTAGGAAGACGGAGACGGATCCTCGGTAGTGTACTGAGTGGTGAGTAGTGGACTCATGTACGCAAAACCATTTCAAGCTGGAGTCTCGTAGGTTAGCCTAGCCAAGAGTCAAAGGTGGCTTGCTGCAATAACTCCACCAACCCTTCTTGATAATATGCATGTATGTAGGATCTGATGTAAGTCTTGCTGAGTACCTTTGTACTCATGTTGCTATAATTTACATTTTTACAGAAGACGCTGCAACCCCTTCTGATGGGTTCTATGTAGACATTGACATCAACGAGTAGGCTAAAGGCCCAGGTGGTGACCCTGAGCTTGTGAAGGACCATGTAGTATAGCTAGGCTTTCCAAGCCTCTTTTATTTTACTAGTTGTCTGTACTCAGACAAGTTACTTCCGCTGCAGGTTTGTATGACTGTATGACTGGAATGTTGGGTCGTGGGACCCGTACCTTTGTGTATGTTATGTATGGCTCCCTGAGCCTTAAATAAAGTACTTGTGTCGTAGAGTCATGTTGTGATGCTTCGTTGTATTTGCACATATCGAGCATATTGTGTGTATGATTGAAATGCTTGGTATGTGTGGGATCTGACTATCTAGTTGTTTATCTTTAGTAGCCTCTCTTACCGGGAAATGTCTCCTAGTGTTACCGCTGAGCCATGGTAGCTTGCTACTGCTCTGGAACACTTAGGCTGGCCGGCATGTGTCCTTCTTCGTTCCTGTGTCTGTCCCTTCGGGGAAATGTCACGCTTTGAGTACCGGAGTCCTGTTAGCCCGCTACAGCCCGGTTTACCGGAGTCCTGCTAGCCCAGTGCTACAGCCCGGACCCACTTGCTGATGACCGACACGTTCGAAGCTGGGTCATGGATGCCTGTCCCTGTAAGTCTGTGCCACTTTGGGTTTACGACTAGTCATGTCAGCCCGGGCTCCTTATCATATGGATGCTAGCGACGCTATCATATACGTGAGCCAAAAGGCGCAAATGGTCCCGGGCAAAGGTAAGGCGACACCCGTGGGGATACCGTGCGTGAGGCCGCAAAGTGATATGAGGTGTTACCGGCTAGATCAATGTGACATCGAGTCGGGGTCCTGACACAGAAGAAACAACACGAAAGAAAGAGCATAGGCCTTCAAAAAAAACAACATGGATCAAAAAGTGGTAGGCAAAAGATGGAATTGAGCATCCAGCGGTAGTACCGCGACTTAGGAGCGGCAGTACCGCTCGAGAGCGGTAATACCGTGACCAAGAAGCGGCAGTACCGCTCGGGCGGTAGTACCGCACCAGATGAGCGGTAGTACCGCTCTAGACGGGGAACGACAGTTATCTACTGCCGTGGCCAGATCCGGCACTACCGGTGATGCCAAATTCAAAAATACACCTACCAAACTCCAATCCACACGGTCTAGATGCCATCTCCACCCTACTCAAGCGTCGATTTAGCCAAAAATCGAGCAAAGCAATGCCTATTGCCCCTAACAACTAGATGTGAAATCTAGGCAAAAAGAGAACGAGAGAACGGGGGCAGTACCAGCATCCATGGCAAGAGGACGCGGTGGGGATCGATTCCACCAAAGGAAATGGAGAGGAACGGCATGAAGACGGCGGCCCGCCGAAGCCCTCCTGCGGCAAGGCATCGCTGGAGCGATGAGGAAGACGGGCGAGTGGAGCGAATGGGTATGGGGGAGAAAGCAACTCCCCCTGCCCCCAACATAACCCCCCACACCCGCCCCGGAGCGGTAGTACCGCTGAGGGGGCGGTAGTACCGCTTGATGATCATCAGCGGTAGTACCGTGCACCCAGCGGTAGTACGGCTCAGCCGCAACAAGGTAGGCACAAAGAGGCTTAGCTCACGAAAGAAAACGACTAAACATAGGAGCAAAACACACAAGCAAACCAAGCAAAAAGAAGACAAGAAAAACACTCCTCTCCAAGAGAGGGCGGTGGCCGAGACCACCTATGTTTGAGTTCGGAGGCATGGCACCGCGAAGATTTTAACCTTGGGCCCATGACCAAAACTCATCTTTGAAGCACAAGTACCATCAGAAATAGCTAATGTGAAAGAGTTTGATTAGTTTATGCATAATGGGGGGAGGGAAAGTTCATTGAGAGAACAACACTCCCCCTATGTACATGCCCACATCTAAACTAGACAACAAGATGAGTGTGGTGGGGTGTGCAAGGGTTCAAGTCACATTACTCGAATCAATGATATTTAGCTCATTCCTCAACTCGCGAAATCTTGCTTCATCCAAGGGCTTCATGAAAATGCCTGCAAGGTTATCATGAGCGTTGACATAGTTGAGCTTGATCTCCCCTCGCCTAATATGATCCCGGATGAAGTGATACCGAATCACAATATGCTTCGTCTTGAAGTGTTGCACCGGGTTGAGAGAAATCTTGATGGCACTTTCATTGTCACACCAAACAGGCACTTTTTCACAAATGACACCGTAATCCTTTAAAGTTTGCCTCATCCATAAGAGTTGTGCACAACAACTACCGGCCGCCACATACTCCGCTTCGGTGGATGAGAGAGACACACAACTTTGCTTCTTGGAAGACCAACTAACCAAAGAGCAACCAAGAAATTGGCACCCTATGGAGGTGGACTTTCTATCCACTTTGTCTCCCGCCCAATCAGAATCCGAATATCCTTCAAGTTCGAAGTTTGCTCCTCTTGGGTACCATAAGCCAAAGTTTGGGGTATGAGCCAAATATCGAAAGATTTGCTTGACCGCCACCAAGTGGCTTTCCTTTGGTGCGGCTTGAAACTATGCACAAATTCCCACACTTAACATGATATCCGGTCTAGATGCACAAAGGTAAAGTAAGGAGCCAATCATGGAGCGAAATACCTTTTGATCCACCGCTTTACCATTTGGATCAATGTCAAGTTGGCACTTGGTGGGCATTGGGGTGGAGGCCGGCTTGACATCACTTAGCTTGAATCTTCTTAGCATGTCTTGAGTGTGTTTGGCTTGGTTGATGAAGGTTACTTCTCTTCTTTGCTTGATTTCGAACCCGAGAAAGAACTTCAACTCTCCCATCATAGAAATCTTAAACTTTGAGCTCATGAGAGCGGCAAATTCTTCATTGAAAGCTTTGTTAGGGGAACAAAAAATGATATCATCTATATATAGTTGGCACACAAACAACTCCCCTTTGACCTTCTTAGTAAAAAGAGTGGGGTGGATTTTCCCGATTTCGAACCCACGATCTTGTAACAACTCCATAAGATGCTCATACCACGCACTTGGGGCTTGTTTAAGGCCATAGAGCGCCTTGTGGAGTTGGTACACATGATCGGGGAAGTAGGGATCATCGAACCCGGGGGGTTGTTTGACATACATGAACTCATTAATGGGACCATTAAGAAAAGCACTCTTCACATCCATTTGTTGCAACGTGAGATTATGATGAGAAGCATAAGCAATCAACAAACGAATAGATTCAAGGCGAGCAATGGGAGCAAAGGTTTCACTATAGTCGATACCCTCGTCTTGGGAGTAGCCTTGTACCACCAAGCGAGCCTTGTTGCGAACAATGATCCCATGAGCATCTTGCTTGTTCTTGAATATCCACTTGGTTCCAATGACATTATGATTCCCGGTTGGCCTTGGCATTATGCTCGAAGTTGTTGAGTTCTTCATGCATTTAATTTAGCCAATTCGGGTCCTCGAGCGCCTCATAGACCTTTTGGGGTTCGACACAAGAAACAAATGCGTGATGTTCATAATAGTTTGCTAATTGTCTACGAGTGCTTACCCCTTTCTTAGGCTTCCAACCACATTCTCCATGAGATGGCCTTTGGTAGTGAGCTTGGAAGCAATCTTCGCGGCACGACGCTCTAATTCCTCCTCGGATGTGAAGAGAGGAGGGGTAACTTGTTCATCTTGAGCGCCGTCTTGAGCTTGCTCTTGATCTTGAACTTGCTCAAAGAGTCGAACTTGACCTTGGGCATCATTTGGTGGTTCGCCACCATCTTGAGGTTGATCTTGCCCTTTATCTCATTCACGAGGTTGAGGGCCTTCACTTTGTTCTTCAGAAGCGTGTGGGTCTTGGGTTGGTCATGGCTCCACTTGAGTGGAGCATTGTCCTTCTCCTTCGGCCACAAGGGGTTCCTCAATGGGTAGGATATGACCAACACCCATTCTTCTTATGGCTTGGGGAGGAATTTCATCACCTACATCACAAGTACCAATTTGCTCCACTTGGGAGCCGTTATTCTCGTCAAACTCCATGTTACACGTCTCCTCAATGAGTCCGGTGGACTTGTTGAGGACACGGTAAGCATGAGAGTTTGTAGCATAACCAATAAATATGCCCCCATAAGCTCTAGCCTCAAATTTAGAAAAACTAACACCTTTCTTGAGAATGAAACACTTACACCCGAACACCCAGAAGTACTTGAGGTTGGGCTTGTTACCGGTAAGTATTTCATAGGGAGTCTTGTTCAAGCCTTTGCGGAGGTAGAGCCGATTGGATGCATGACATGTTGTGTTGATGGCTTCGGCCCAAAAGTCGCACGGAGACTTGAACTCCGCCATCATGGTCCTTGCCGCATCCATCAACGTCCGGTTCCTCCTCTCCGCTACACCATTTTGTTGAGGGGTATAAGGTGCAGCATACTGATGCTTGATCCCCTCATCACTAAGAAACTCATCCAAGGTGTAGTTCTTGAACTCGGTGCCGTTGTCACTCTTTATTATCAAGATCTTTGCATCATGTTGCCATTGAGCTTCATTTGCAAAGTCGATGACGGTTTGTTGGGTCTCGCTCTTCCTCTTGAAGAAATATACCCAAGTATATCTTGAATAGTCATCCACGATCACCAAGCAATACTTTCTACCCCCAAGACTATCAAAGGATGGAGGCCCAAAAAGATCCATGTGAAGGAGCTCCAAGGGTCTCTTCGAGTAGATGATAGTCGTGGGAGGGTGAGCTGTCACTAGTAGAAAAGGGGGCATCAGTCCCGGTTCGTAAGGGCCTTTAGTCCCGGTTCTTGAACCGGGACTAAAGGGTCGTGACTAATGCCTCCCCCCTTTAGTCCCAGTTCTAACACGAACCGGGACTAAAGGTCGCGGCCACGTGGAGCTCCATCTTACTAAAGGAATTTTTGTGATTTTTTTTGAATTTTTTTTATTTTCAAATTTCTGAATTATTTTAACCTCTAATCTCTAATCACCACCCCTCATCACTGCTCAATTTATCCTCTAATCTCTAATCACCCCTCATCATTCCAAATCATCTAACTTCCTGAACGGTTACCCATCCTCCCACTCCCCCAGCCTGAGCACGCTTAACTTCAAGGTTCTATTCTCCCTCGTTTCCAAGTCTGCACTTGTTGTTTTCCTAACAATAGTAATATGTCAATCCTATTAACCCTCAGGAATTTTGCTTGAGCATGAAGTGACACATTTCACTGTTTGAGTTTGAAACTATTGTTTTAAAAAAGAATAATCATTTAGTAACACTAATATTTCTTGAATAATTAGTTTGACCATTGGTTGACTACAGTTTGACCAGATTTGACCAAAATTCAAAATAACTGAAATAATTATTTAGTAACACTAATATTCTAGAATAATTAGTTTGACCATAATTTGACCACAGTTTGAATTTTTTTCGAATTTTTCCATTCTAGATCTTAAAAGCCCCGTAACTTTTTTTCTGTTAGGTTTTTGAGGATTTTGAAAATGTTTAACAAGGTTCCCCCAATTAAATTTGGATGTAACTTTTCGAGTAGATGATTTTTCATATAAAAAACTTTTTCATCCGAGTTAGTATGCAATAGTTATGCCCATTTTACTAAATTCTAGAGAGATTTTGCAAAAAAAGTCGAAATTCACATTTGCAAATTTTCCCAACAACTAGACCACATATCACATGGGAAACTTATTTTTTTTTTTGACATTTTTATCATTTTCTTTTATTTTTTTAAAACTGAAAAGGCGATCCACGGGGGGGGGGAGTTTGAAAATGGGACCTTTAGTACCGGTTCGTGCCATGAACCGGTACTAATGCCTCAAACCCCATTAGTACCGGTTGGTGGCTCGAACTGGGACTAAAGGTCTAACCTTTAGTCCCGGTTGGTGCCACGAACCGGTACTAATGGGCATCGCACCCTTTAGTCCTGGTTCGTGGCACCAACCGGGACTAAAAGGTCCAGACGAACCGGAAAAATGGCCCACGTGGCCCCTGGGCGCACGAACCGGGACTTATGCCCCCATTAGTCTCGGTTCTAGACTGAACCGGGACTAATGGGCTAACCCGGCCTGGACCAAAGCCCTCTTTTCTACTAGTGCGTCTCATGAAGCTTTCCCTTGATACAAGCACTGCAAGCATGATCTTTGGAAAAACTAACATTTTTTAGTCCACGGACATGGTCCCCCTTGAGAAGACTATGCAAATATCTCATATTGACGTGGGCTAAACGGCGATGCCAAAGCCACCCCACATCAACTTTAGCCATTAGGCATGTCGCGATCTTAGTGGGTTGCTTCGAAAAGTTAATCACATAAAGACCATTCTCGACATGCCCAACAAAGGCTACTTTAAGAGTCTTGCTCCACAAGAGAGCCATGGTATCAATATCAAAGAAAATGGCAAATCCCATGAGTGCAAGTTGACAAACGGAAAGAAGATTGTAAGCAAGGGACTCAACAAGCATGACTTTCTCGATCGTGAGATCATGAGAAATGACAACCTTGCCAAGACCCAATACCTTAGAAGACGGGGCATCACCCCACTCGGCGTTGGTGGGCATAGATGGAATCCTTTGCACATCCACCACCAAGTCCTTTCTTCCGGTCATATGATTTGTGGCTCCACTATCGAGCAACCATGACCCTCCACCGGAAGCAAACACCTACAAGAGATCAATGCTTGGTTTTAGGTACCCATTGAGTAATGGGTCCTTTGATGTTAGTAACAAGGGTCTTGGGAACCCAAATAGACCATTCAATGTACTCATAAGGAGAACCAACAAATTTAGCATAAACATGCCCATCACTAGCACGGCATAACACATAAGAAGGGTTAAAGTCGTCGGCTTTGTTGGAAGGGGTGGCATTGCCCTTTTTGACATCACCACCCTTCACATTGTTCTTATTCTCCTTAGGAGTGCCCTCTCCCTCCTTCAAAAATGTTTGCTTGAGAGGGGGAGGTCGTTTGGTCTTGTCGTTCTTGTTCTTGTTCTTGGACTTGGGTGTGAACCCTGAAGGAAATATGCCCTAGAGGCAATAATAAAGTTATTATTTATTTCCTCATATCATGATAAATGTTTATTATTCATGCTAGAATTGTATTAACCGGAAACACGATACATGTGTGAATACATAGACAAACATATAGTCACTAGTATGCCTCTACTTGACTAGCCCATTAATCAAAGATGGTTATGTTTCCTAACCATAGACATGTGTTGTCATTTGATTAACGGGATCACATCATTAGGAGAATGATGTGATTGACATGACCCATTCCGTTAGCCTAGCACTTGATCGTTTAGTATATTGCTATTGCTTTCTTCATGACTTATACATGTTCCTGTAACTATGAGATTATGCAACTCCCATTTACCGGAGGAACACTTTGGGTACTACCAAACGTCACAACGTAACTGGGTGATTATAAAGGAGTACTACAGGTGTCTCCGAAGGTACATG
The DNA here is from genome assembly GCF_018294505.1 of Triticum aestivum. Lineage (NCBI taxonomy): Eukaryota > Viridiplantae > Streptophyta > Magnoliopsida > Poales > Poaceae > Triticum > Triticum aestivum. The sequence continues at coordinate 719,934,217 of NC_057798.1, read as the reverse complement.
TTGGGTTGGCGTATTTCGAGATTAGGTTTTGTCACTCCGATTGTCGGAGAGGTATCTCTGGGCCCTCTCGGTAATGCACATCACTATAAGCCTTGCAAGCAATGTAGCTAATGAGTTAGTTACGAGATGATGTATTACGTAACGAGTAAAGAGACTTGCCGGTAACGAGATTGAACTAGGTATTAGATACCGACGATCGAATCTCGGGCAAGTAACATACCGATGACAAAGGGAACAACGTATGTTGTTATGCGGTTTGACCGATAAAGATCTTCGTAGAATATGTAGGAACCAATATGGGCATCCAGGTTCCGCTATTGGTTATTGACCGAGAATAGTTCTAGGTCATGTCTACATAGTTCTCGAACCCGTAGGGTCCGCACGCTTAAAGTTACGATGACAGTTTTATTATGAGTTTATAAGTTTTGATGTACCGAAGTTTGTTCGGAGTCCCGGATGTGATCACGGACATGACGAGGAGTCTCGAAATGGTCGAGACATAAAGATTGATATATTGGACGACTATATTCGGACACCAGAAGTGTTCCGGGTGATTTCAGAGAAAACCAGAGTGCCGGAGGTTTACCGGAACCCCTCCCCCCGGAGAGTTAATGGGCCACATGGGCCTTGGTGGGAAGAGAGAGGGGCGGCCAGGGAGGGCCGCGCGCCCCCTCTCCCTCTGGTCCGAATTGGACTAGGAGGGGGGGCGCCCCCCCTCTTCCCTCCCCCCTCTCCCCCTTCCTTTCCCCTCCTAGTCGGAGTAGGAAAGGAGGAGTCCTACTCCTACTAGGAGGAGGACTCCTCCTCCTTGGCGCGCCCACAAGGGCCGGCCGGCCTCCCCCCTCCCTCCTTTATATACGGGGGCGGGGGGCACCCCATAGACACACAAGTTGATCTACGGATTGTTCCTTAGCCGTGTGCAGTGCCCCCCTCCACCATATTCCACCTCGGTCATATCGTCGCGGAGTTTAGGCGAAGCCCTGCGCCGGTAGAACATCATCATCGTCACCACGCCGTCGTGCTGACGGAACTCATCCCCGAAGCTTTGCTGGATCGGAGCCCGAGGATCATCATCAAGCTGAACGTGTGCTGAACTCGGAGGTTCCGTACGTTCGGTACTTGGATCGGTCAGATCGTGAAGACGTACGACTACATCAACCGCGTTGTGCTAACGCTTCCGCTTACGGTCTACGAGGGTACGTGGACAACACTCTCCCCTCTCGTTGCTATGCCATCACCATGATCTTGCGTGTGCGTAGGAAATTTTTTGAAATTACTACGTTCCCCAACAGTGGCATCCGAGCCAGGTTTTATGTGTAGATGTCATATGCACGAGTAGAACACAAGTGAGTTGTGGGCGATATAAGTCATACTGCTTACCAGCATGTCATACTTTGGTTCAGCGGCATTGTGAGATGAAGCGGCCCGGACCGACATTACGCGTACGCTTACGCGAGACTGGTTTCACCGTTACGAGCACTCGTGCTTAAAGGTGGCTGGCGGGTGTCTGTCTCTCTCACTTTAGTTGAACCGAGTGTGGCTACGCCCGGTCCTTGCGAAGGTTAAAACAGCACTAACTTGACGAACTATCGTTGTGGTTTTGATGCGTAGGTAAGAACGGTTCTTGCTCAGCCCGTAGCAGCCACGTAAAATTTGCAACAACAAAGTAGAGGACGTCTAACTTGTTTTTGCAGGGCATGTTGTGATGTGATATGGTCAAGACGTGATGCTATATTTTATTGTATGAGATGATCATGTTTTGTAACCGAAGTTATCGGCAACTGGCAGGAGCCATATGGTTGTCGCTTTATTGTATGAAATGCAAACGCCCTGTAATTGCTTTACTTTATCACTAAGCGGTAGCGATAGTCGTAGAAGCAATAGATGGCGTAAACGACAACGATGCTACGATGAAGATCAAGGTGTCGCGCCGGTGACGATGGTGATCGCGACGGTGCTTCGGAGATGGAGATCACAAGCACAAGATGATGATGGCCATATCATATCACTTATATTGATTGCATGTGATGTTTATCCTTTATGCATCTTATCTTGCTTTGATTGACGGTAGCATTTTAAGATGATCTCTCACTTAAATTATCAAGAAGTGTTCTCCCTGAGTATGCACCGTTGCCAAAGTTCGTCGTGCCCAGACACCACGTGATGATCGGGTGTGATAAGCTCTACGTCCATCTACAACGGGTGCAAGCCAGTTTTTGCACACGCAGAATACTCAGGTTAAACTTGACGAGCCTAGCATATGCAGATATGGCCTCGGAACACGGAGACCGAAAGGTCGAGCGTGAATCATATAGTAGATATGATCAACATAATGATGTTCACCATTGAAAACTACTCCATCTCACGTGATGATCGGTTATGGTTTAGTTGATTTGGATCACGTGATCACTTAGATGACTAGAGAGATGTCTGTCTAAGTGGGAGTTCTTAAGTAATATGATTAATTGAACTTAAATTTATCATGAACTTAGTACCTGATAGTATTTTGCTTGTCTATGTTTGATTGTAGATAGATGGCTCGTGCTGTTGTTCCGTTGAATTTTAATGCGTTCCTTGAGAAAGCAAAGTTGAAAGATGATGGTAGCAATTACACGGACTGGGTCCGTAACTTGAGGATTATCCTCATTGCTGCACAGAAGAATTACGTCCTGGAAGCACCGCTGGGTGCCAGGCCTGCTGCTGATGCAACTGACGACGTTAAGAACGTCTGGCAGAGCAAAGCTGATGACTACTCAATAGTTCAGTGTGCCATGCTTTACGGCTTAGAACCGGGTCTTCAACGACGTTTTGAACGTCATGGAGCATATGAGATGTTCCAGGAGTTGAAGTTAATATTTCAAGCAAATGCCCGGATTGAGAGATATGAAGTCTCCAATAAGTTCTATAGCTGCAAGATGGAGGAGAATAGTTCTGTCAGTGAACACATACTCAAAATGTCTGGGTATAATAATCACTTGATTCAACTGGGAGTTAATCTTCCTGATGATAGTGTCATTGACAGAATTCTCCAATCACTGCCACCAAGCTACAAGAGCTTCGTGATGAACTATAATATGCAAGGGATGAACAAGACAATTCCCGAGCTCTTCGCAATGCTAAAAGCTGCGGAAGTAGAAATCAAGAAGGAGCATCAAGTGTTGATGGTTAACAAGACCACTAGTTTCAAGAAAAAGGGCAAAGGGAAGAAGAAGGGGAACTTCAAGAAGAACAGCAAGCAAGTTGCTGCTCAAGAGAAGAAACCCAAGTCTGGACCTAAGCCTGAAACTGAGTGCTTCTACTGCAAGCAGACTGGACACTGGAAGCGGAACTGCCCCAAGTATTTGGCGGATAAGAAGGATGGCAAGGTGAACAAAGGTATATGTGATATACATGTTATTGATGTGTACCTTACTAGAGCTCGCAGTAGCACCTGGGTATTTGATACTGGTTCTGTTGCTAACATTTGCAACTCGAAACAGGGACTACAGAATAAGCGAGCACTGGCCAAGGATGAGGTGACGATGCGCGTGGGAAATGGTTCCAAAGTCGATGTGATCGCAGTCGGCACGCTACCTCTACATCTACCTTCGGGATTAGTTTTAGACCTGAATAATTGTTATTTGGTGCCAGCGTTGAGCATGAACATTATATCTGGATCTTGTTTGATGCGAGACGGTTATTCATTTAAATCAGAGAATAATGGTTGTTCTATTTATATGAGTAATATCTTTTATGGTCATGCACCCTTGAAGAGTGGTCTATTTTTGTTGAATCTCGATAGTAGTAATACACATATTCATAATGTCGAAGCCAAAAGATGCAGAGTTAATAATGATAGTGCAACTTATTTGTGGCACTGCCGTTTAGGTCATATCGGTGTAAAACGCATGAAGAAACTCCATACTGATGGACTTTTGGAATCACTTGATTATGAATCACTTGGTACTTGCGAACCGTGCCTCATGGGCAAGATGACTAAAACACCGTTCTCCGGTACTATGGAGAGAGCAACAGATTTATTGGAAATCATACATACAGATGTATGTGGTCCGATGAATGTTGAAGCTCGTGGCGGATATCGTTATTTTCTCACCTTCACAGATGATTTAAGCAGATATGGGTATATCTACTTAATGAAACACAAGTCTGAAACATTTGAAAAGTTCAAAGAATTTCAGAGTGAAGTAGAAAATCATCGTAACAAGAAAATAAAATTCCTACGATCTGATCGTGGAGGAGAATATTTGAGTTACGAGTTTGGTTTACATTTGAAACAATGCGGAATAGTTTCGCAACTCACGCCACCCGGAACACCACAACGAAATGGTGTGTCCGAACGTCGTAATCGTACTTTACTAGATATGGTGCGATCTATGATGTCTCTTACTGATTTACCGCTATCGTTCTGGGGTTATGCTTTAGAGACGGCCGCATTCACGTTAAATAGGGCACCATCAAAATCCGTTGAGACGACGCCTTATGAACTGTGGTTTGGCAAGAAACCAAAGTTGTCGTTTCTTAAAGTTTGGGGCTGCGATGCTTATGTGAAGAAACTTCAACCAGATAAGCTCGAACCTAAATCGGAGAAATGTGTCTTCATAGGATACCCGAAAGAGACAGTTGGGTATACCTTCTATCACAGATCCGAAGGCAAGACATTCGTTGCTAAGAATGGATCCTTTCTAGAGAAGGAGTTTCTCTCGAAAGAAGTGAGTGGGAGGAAAGTAGAACTTGATGAGGTAACTATACCTGCTCCCTTATTGGAAAGTAGTTCATCACAGAAACCGGTTCCTGTGACACCTACACCAATTAGTGAGGAAGCTAATGATATTGATCATGAAACTTCAGATCAAGTTTCTACTGAACTTCGAAGGTCTACCAGAGTAAGATCCGCACCAGAGTGGTACGGTAATCCTATTCTGGAAGTCATGTTACTTGACCATGACGAACCTACGAACTATGAGGAAGCGATGATGAGCCCAGATTCCGCAAAATGGCTAGAAGCCATGAAATCTGAGATGGGATCCATGTATGAAAACAAAGTATGGACTTTGGTTGACTTGCCCGATGATCGGCAAGCCATTGAGAATAAATGGATCTTTAAGAAGAAGACTGACGCTGATGGTAATGTAACTGTCTATAAAGCTCGACTTGTTGCAAAAGGTTTTCGACAAGTTCAAGGGGTTGACTACGATGAGACTTTCTCACCTGTAGCGATGCTTAAGTCTGTCCGAATCATGTTAGCTATTGCTGCATTTCATGATTATGAAATTTGGCAAATGGATGTTAAAACTGCATTCTTGAATGGATTTCTGGAAGAAGAGTTGTATATGATGCAGCCAGAAGGTTTTGTTGATCCAAAAAGTGCTAACAAAGTGTGCAAACTCCAGCGATCCATTTATGGACTGGTGCAAGCATCTCGGAGTTGGAATAAACGCTTTGATAGTGTGATCAAAGCATATGGTTTTATACAGACTTTTGGAGAAGCCTGTATTTACAAGAAAGTGAGTGGGAGCTCTGTAGCATTTCTAATATTATATGTAGATGACATATTATTAATTGGAAATGATATAGAATTTCTGGATAGCATAAAAGGATACTTGAATAAAAGTTTTTCAATGAAAGACCTCGGTGAAGCTGCTTACATATTGGGCATCAAGATTTATAGAGATAGATCAAGACGCTTAATAGGACTTTCACAAAGCACATACCTTGATAAAATTTTGAAAAAGTTCAAAATGGATCAGGCAAAGAAAGGGTTCTTGCCCGTGTTACAAGGTGTGAAGTTGAGTCAAACTCAATGCCCGACCACTGCAGAAGATAGAGAGAAAATGAAAGATGTTCCCTATGCTTCAGCCATAGGCTCTATCATGTATGCAATGCTGTGTACCAGACCTGATGTATGCTTAGCAATAAGCTTGGCAGGAAGGTACCAAAGTAATCCAGGAGTGGATCACTGGACAGCGGTCAAGAACATCCTGAAATACCTGAAAAGGACTAAGGATATGTTTCTCGTATATGGAGGTGACAAAGAGCTAGTCGTAAATGGTTACGTTGATGCAAGCTTTGACACTGATCCGGACGATTCTAAATCGCAAACCGGATACGTGTTTTTATTAAACGGTGGAGCTGTAAGTTGGTGCAGTTCTAAACAAAGCGTCGTGGCGGGATCTACATGTGAAGCGGAGTACATAGCTGCTTCGGAAGCAGCAAATGAAGGAGTCTGGATGAAGGAGTTCATTACCGATCTAGGTGTCATACCTAGTGCATCGGGACCAATGAAGATCTTCTGTGACAATACTGGTGCAATTGCCTTGGCAAAGGAATCCAGATTTCACAAGAGGACCAAGCACATCAAGAGACGCTTCAATTCCATCCGGGACCAAGTCCAAGTGGGAGACATAGAGATTTGCAAGATACATACGGATCTGAATATTGCAGACCCGTTGACTAAGCCTCTCTCACGAGCAAAACATGATCAGCACCAAGACTCCATGGGTGTTAGAATCATTACTATGTAATCTAGATTATTGACTCTAGTGCAAGTGGGAGACTGAAGGAAATATGCCCTAGAGGCAATAATAAAGTTATTATTTATTTCCTCATATCATGATAAATGTTTATTATTCATGCTAGAATTGTATTAACCGGAAACATGATACATGTGTGAATACATAGACAAACATATAGTCACTAGTATGCCTCTACTTGACTAGCTCATTAATCAAAGATGGTTATGTTTCCTAACCATAGACATGTGTTGTCATTTGATTAACGGGATCACATCATTAGGAGAATGATGTGATTGACATGACCCATTCCGTTAGCCTAGCACTTGATCGTTTAGTATATTGCTATTGCTTTCTTCATGACTTATACATGTTCCTGTAACTATGAGATTATGCAACTCCCGTTTACCGGAGGAACACTTTGGGTACTACCAAACGTCACAACGTAACTGGGTGATTATAAAGGAGTACTACAGGTGTCTCCGAAGGTACATGTTGGGTTGGCGTATTTCGAGATTAGGTTTTGTCACTCCGATTGTCGGAGAGGTATCTCTGGGCCCTCTCGGTAATGCACATCACTATAAGCCTTGCAAGCAATGTAGCTAATGAGTTAGTTACGAGATGATGTATTACGTAACGAGTAAAGAGACTTGCCGGTAACGAGATTGAACTAGGTATTAGATACCGACGATCGAATCTCGGGCAAGTAACATACCGATGACAAAGGGAACAACGTATGTTGTTATGCGGTTTGACCGATAAAGATCTTCGTAGAATATGTAGGAACCAATATGGGCATCCAGGTTCCGCTATTGGTTATTGACCGAGAATAGTTCTAGGTCATGTCTACATAGTTCTCGAACCCGTAGGGTCCGCACGCTTAAAGTTACGATGACAGTTTTATTATGAGTTTATAAGTTTTGATGTACCGAAGTTTGTTCGGAGTCCCGGATGTGATCACGGACATGACGAGGAGTCTCGAAATGGTCGAGACATAAAGATTGATATATTGGACGACTATATTCGGACACCGGAAGTGTTCCGGGTGATTTCGGAGAAAACCGGAGTGCCGGAGGGTTACCGGAACCCCCCCCCCCGGAGAGTTAATGGGCCACATGGGCCTTGGTGGGAAGAGAGAGGGGCGGCCAGGGAGGGCCGCGCGCCCCCTCTCCCTCTGGTCCGAATTGGACTAGGAGGGGGGGCGGCGCCCCCCTCTTTCCTTCCCCCCTCTCCCCCTTCCTTTCCCCTCCTAGTAGGAGTAGGAAAGGAGGAGTCCTACTCCTACTAGGAGGAGGACTCCTCCTCCTTGGCGCGCCCACAAGGGCCGGCCGGCCTCCCCCCTCCCTCCTTTATATACGGGGGCGGGGGCACCCCATAGACACACAAGTTGATCTACGGATCGTTCCTTAGCCGTGTGCGGTGCCCCCCTCCACCATATTCCACCTCGGTCATATCGTCGCGGAGTTTAGGCGAAGCCCTGCGCCGGTAGAACATCATCATCGTCACCACGCCGTCGTGCTGACGGAACTCATCCCCGAAGCTTTTCTGGATCGGAGCCCGAGGATCGTCATCGAGCTGAACGTGTGCTGAACTCGGAGGTGCCGTACGTTCGGTACTTGGATCGGTCGGATCGTGAAGACGTACGACTACATCAACCGCGTTGTGTTAATGTTTCCGCTTACGGTCTACGAGGGTACGTGGACAACACTCTCCCCTCTCGTTGCTATGCCATCACCATGATCTTGCGTGTGCGTAGGAATTTTTTTGAAATTACTACGTTCCCCAACAAACCCAACTCCCTCCTTGGCCACAACTTCCTTTTGATTGCTTAAAAGGTCACTGAGGTTCTTCTCACCTTGAATGCATGGCACAAGGCCTTTTTCCAGTTGCTCTTTCAACTTGGCATTTTCCTCCATAAGATGCACATGCTCACAACACGGGTTAGTACAATTTGCGTTATCAATTAAGACCATATGAGGAAAGGTGGATTTCTCCTTGGTTAGCTTCACTTGGAGTTGATCATGAGACTCCTTGATGCTAGCATGAGCACCCTTCAAGGCCTTGTGAGCCTTGTCAAGTAAATCATACTCCTCATTAACTCTAGCAAGGTCAACCCCAAGTTTAGCCTTCTCGGAGTTTAGCACACGAGAGACAACAAGAGCATGATCAAGATCTTTCTTTAATTTAGCATGGTCATCATTGTGTGACTCCTCAAGAGCAAAACGATGCCCACGTTCTTCCTCAAGAGCATTAGAGAGATCCGATATCTCATCGACATAGTCACGACTATGACCTTCCATCTTAGAGATGGTTTCTTCATGATCCTCGATCATGGCATTGGCTTCACCAAGTTATTCCAAGAGAGCAACGAAGTGTTTCTTAGATTTGCCCTTGAGTTTACTCATAAAAGACTCAAATTCATTTATTTCTTCATTAGACCCCTCATTTTCAGCAATGCAATCCATCAAGGAGGGATGCGTAATGATGGTGGTTTTGATGTTGGGGGTTACCTTGTTAGTGGTTTTAGCCATGAGGCACTTGGTGGTGATGTTCTCGTTGGGTGAATCGAAGAGAGACACCCGGGGAGTTGTGGCCATGGCAACGGAGGCCATGGCCATTGCTTCACCATCTTCATCATCATCGTCATCCTCATGGTATTCTTCTTGAACCACCAACCCTCGAGTAGGAGTCTTTTTGGTGAAGTTGTTCTTGTTGGGGAAGGACTTGGCTTTGACTTTTCGGATGAGCTTGCCACCATTGTCTTCCTGCTTCTCGTACAGACAATCCACAACGAAGTGGCTCACATTGCCACAATTGTAACAAGTTCTCACTCGTTGCTTGCCCTTGAAGCCACTTGAGTTGTTCTTGTTGAAGTTGGGCCTTGTGTTCTTCTTGCTCCAAAATTGCCTTGAAGCAAGAGCCATGTGCTCATGATAATCATATTTTGTATCTTCGGGGTTTCCCTCCTCATCTTCCTCTTCTTCCTATTCTTCCAAAATAACCTTGGCCTTCAAGGCATGGTTGGGCTTCTTTTTTCTTTGAGAACGTAACACCGCATTGTTGGCGGTCTTATCCAAGATGCTCATTGCCACGAACTCATCCAACACTTCACTTGAGGTCATGGAGTGGAAGTCCGGTCTTTGACGGGTGACGGAGGGCATGGCCTTGTTGTAGGGCATCATGGCTTTGAGGAACTTGTGCTTGATCCAATTGTCATCCGTGTCCTTGCTCCCATGATCTTGGAGTGAGACCGCGAGTTTGGTTACTCTCCGAAAGAGCTCATGAGGTTCTTCATCTTCTTTCATTGCAAACTCATCGGCTTCATCTTGCACCACTTCATAGTTGGAGTGTTGAATGCTTGCACTTCCCCGATAGAGAGATACAACGCAATGACATGCGTCTTTGGCCATGGTGTAGGGTCAAAGATGAGGGAGATCTTCAGGGAGAATCGCATCTTGGATGATAAGAGTGCATTCTCATTGAATTGATTATCCACGGCTTCTCTAAGGGTGAAGTTGCTTCGGTCATGTGGATAGAAACCTTCTTCAATGATTCTCCAAAGATTAGTATTCACATGATTTAAATGACGATTGAAGCGATACACCCAAGAATCAAAGTCCTCATTTTTCACAATCTTAGGAGGAGGGACGGCATGATTAAAATGAGTAGAGGGAATCGGTCCTCCATAAGTTGGAGGTTCCACATGGGCAAACATGTCGGTGCCATTTCTACCACTAGTAGAAGGACCCTTTTCACTATTAGCTTCCCCCTTGTCGGAGTTAGCATCCGTCACCTTGTTAGTGGGATCACCCACTTTCATCGGCGAGGTAGATAGTTTAAGTCCTTCTAAGAATTTATTAAACATGCTTTCAACCTCGGTCGTCATGGAGGTTTTCAATGTGTCCAAAGCCACATTGAATTTCTCACGAGAGACCGCGGTTCCCCCATCGGTTGTAGTCGAGCCCGAATTCACACCGGAGTGCTCCTCCGCACCGTCTGTGGTGCCAACCATACTCTTCGGACGGCAAAGTCCTTAATAAAGAGACGAGGCTCTGATACCAATTGAAAGGATTGATATAGTTGACTAGAGGGGGGGTGAATAGGCAACTAACAATGTTTAGCGTTTCTTTACCAATTTCAACTTTGCATCAAAGTAGGTTGTCTACAAATGCAACTAGGCGAGCAACCTATATGATGCAATAACAACAAGCACACAAGCAAGCAAGAGATGCAACACAAGGTAAGCTTGCACAAGTAAAGGTGGGAGATAACCAAAAGGGGAACCGATGGAGACGAGGATATGTTACCAAAGTTCCTTCCATTTAAAGGGAAGTACGTCTCCGTTAGAGCAGTGTGGAGGCACAATGCTCCCCAAGAAGCCACTAGGGCCACCGTATTCTCCTCACGCCCTCACACAATGCGAGATGACGTGATTCCACTATTGGTTCCCTTGGAGGAGGCGACCGAACCTTTACAAAGAAGGTTGGGGCAATCTCCACAACTGAATTGGAGGCTCCCAACGACACCACGAAGCTTCACCACAATGGACTATGGCTCTGAGGTGACCTCAACCGTCTAGGGTGCTCAAACACCCAAGAGTAACAAGATCCGCTAGGGATTAGTGGGGGGGGGATCAAATTTCTCTTGGTGGAAGTGTAGATCGGGGCCTTCTCAACCAATCTCGAGCAAAGCAACATGTTTGATTGGCTAGGGAGAGAGATCGGGTGAAAATGGAGCTTGGAGCAACAATGGAGCTTGGGGGAAAGAGGTAAGTCAACTTTGAGGAAGAAGACCTCCTTTTATAGTGTGTGGTGGGGGGGGGACAATCCAACCGTTACCCCCCAAAACAGCCCCGCAGAGGGCGGTACTACCGCAGGGGGCAGCGGTACTATTGCTGGGCCCAGCGGTACTACCGCACCCCCTAGCGGTACTGCCGCGCAGTTTGGGATGGCACGAAATTAAGCAGGACTTGGACCCTGTGCGGTACTGTCGCGGTGGTAGGGCGGTACTACCGCTTCTACTGCCGCGGCTTAGTGCCGCACAATCCGACACGAGAGGCGACCCCCTCGAATCGAGGCGGTAGGAGCCCGGTACCGCAGCGGTACTACGGCTGAGGACCCCCAGGCAGTACTACCGCTGCGGAGCGATACTGCCGCCTGAGGTTCTTGGGCGATACTACCGCTAGGCACCGCGGTACTACCGCTGGGACCAAACCCAGCTCAAAGGAAGGAGAAGAAAGCTCCATCAAAGCGGGAAGGCTCAGGGGGGTGCAATGAGGATGTGTACGTAAAGATTCCACCCTAGCCTTACCAAAGCGGATCCCCTCTTGATAGTATGGTGACTCCTACGAAACATGTCCACCAAAACAGAAACGAAAGAGCTACACCGTCTTTGATTAGAACTCCGAGGGGAAGGAATCATCTCGTGCCAAGGGATGAATCTCTGAAAAGCTCAAGGCACACGATTAGTCAGCATACGTGTTGTCATCAATCACCAAAACTACATAGAGAGAGATATTCCTTAAGAATTGTTCTGATCCCTAAAAATTCTAACCCTGCAAAGATTTCTGACTACAGGCCAATCAGTCTCTGCAATGTAATTTATAAGGTGATTTCGAAGTGCTTGGTGAATCGTCTGAGGCCACTCCTAGACACTCTTGTTTCTCCAGAACATGGTGCATTTGTGCCAGGCAGGATGATCACAGATGATGCTCTTGTGGCTTTCGAATGTTTACATTACATCAAACAGGAAAAGGATCCTACGAAGAGTGTTTGTGCATATAAGCTGGACCTATCAAAAGCTTATGATAGAGTGGATTGGGTTTTCTTGGAGCAGGTGATGCAAAAGCGGGGTTTCACTCAGCGATGGATTGACTGGATTATGACTTGTATCACATCAGTGAAATATCGTGTTAAACTAAACGGGACCCTCTTGGATTCAATTGCACCGTCGCGTGGGCTTTGGCAAGGCGACCCTTTGTCTCCATTCTTATTTTTGCTCATTGCGGATGGGCTATCGGCGATTTTAAAGAGTAAGGTTTCAGCAGGTAGTATGACACCAGTGAAGGTATGCAGAAGAGCACCGGGTATCTCACACTTGTTATTTGTTGGCGATACTTTATTGTTCTTCGAGGCTACTAGTGAACAAGCAGAGAATGTTAAGGCAGCCTTGATCATGTATGAAAGGACTACGGGGCAAAGTTTGAACTTCAACAAATGCTCGATATTTTTTGGTGTTGCATGTCCAGGGGCGGTACAGGAGCAAGTGCAAGATGTTCTGGCTGTCACTTCGACGGTGTTTGAAGAAAAATATTTGGGCCTCCCAACCCCCGAGGGGCGCATGTCCAAGGGGAAGTTTCAGAATCTTCTAACTAGTCTAACCAAGCGACTGATCTAGTGGGGTGATGGCCTCTTGGCGCAACCAGGAAGAGAGGTCTTAATTAAAGCAGTTGCTCAAGCTCTGCCAACATATATCATGGGGGTTTTCAAACTACCTTTCTCTGTGTGTGATGATTTGACACGGATGGTAAGGAACTTCTACTGGGGTTCTAGCAAAGGTAAGAGGAAGGTCCATTGGAGAGGCTGGGATCATTTGCTTCAGCCTAAGAACAAAGGGGGTGCTGGTTTCCGGGACTTCCAGATGTTCAATCAAGCTTTGCTAGCTCGGAAGGCTTGGCGTTTGTTGACGAAACCTGAAAGGTTGTGCGCACAAGTCCTCAAGGCGAGATATTACCCCAATGGCAATTTGGTGGACACAGTATTCTCAGGCAATGCTTCTTCTTCTTGGCTTGCTATATCCCATGGTCTTGATCTTCTGAAGAAAGGGCTGATATGGAGAGTCGGGAATGGGCGTAATATTAGGGTGTGGAGAGATAACTAGATCCCGAGACCTTACTCCTACAAGCCAGTGTCGCAACAGGGTCGGTGTCGGATCCATTTTGTGGCTGGACTACTCAATGAAAATGGATCCTGGAATCTGGATGTGCTGCAATGATTTTTTATTCCAGCTGATGTGGAGGAAATCCTGAAAATACGAGCATCCCCTAGGCTTGGGGACGACGTCATTGCATGGGGTCCAGATAAGCATGGCGCGTTTACGTTCAAGTCGGCGTATACGTTAGGGTTCGAGGAGGCTAACAGGGTTACATCTGAGGCTTCTAGTTCGTCGTCGGATGGTAGTAGATCGTGCCGGCAATATATATGGAAGTCCAGCATCCCCCCTACAGTACGAAATTTCGCATGGAGATTGTCTATTGATTCACTGCCTACTTGGAAGAATAAACATAGGATTGGGTTGGAACTGAGTAGCACATGTCCTGTCAATGGTATGGAGGAGGAAGATAATTTTCACCCGTTCATTAGGTGTCAGCTCGGACGGGACTTATATGAGCAAATGGCCACAATATGGCTTATTCCAGCGTTGCATTCTTTTCAAAACTCGGGCAAGGAGTGGCTCCTCAATGCGCTTGCCCCACTGAATGATAATCAGCGATGCATGATCTTGCTAATCTTCTGGAGATGTTGGTACATACGCAATGAGGTAATGCATGCCAAACCCGCCCCTCCTATGGCTGTGTCAGTGAGGTTCCTCCAAAGGTACCTCTTGTAGAGATGCGCTGGAAGCGGAGCTATGTGCGTGTATGGAAGGAATATCCTTTGCACTTCAACGGTCGGACCTAGCGATTGAAGTTGAGATGGATTCGAGCAATGCCGTGTCCATGATTTCATGTGAGGAGGTGGACCGTTCAATTTATGCTCTTTTGGTGGGAGAGATCAAGCACCTGTTGAGTCTTAGAAATTTTTGTATTACTCATGTTCATCGTAGTGACTTGCTAGTTTCGCTAGAGTTGAGGGCCGGACTATTACTTGGGTCGGCTCGGGTCCAGAAGAGGTGTTGATGATTGTCCGTGAAGATGGTAAAAACTTGATCATTGAGTAATACAATTCTACTCCCGCAAAAAAAAAGTGTGGGTTAATTTTGATAAAATGAATGGACTATTCTCCAATGTTTCAACAGTCCATCCACCATACATCTTAGTTTTTCTATCCAATGGCCCATACAGCATGGGTGCATCCGGTGCGTTATATATAGAGAGAATTCCTTATTTGGCCCTTTCTTAAATTTTGCTTTCTTTTTTGACCCAAAAAACATCTTTTTTCCTTTGACACTTTAACTTTATTTTGTTCCCTATGTGCCACTTCCGTTAGTTTTGACAAGTAGCGGTGTTAAGTATGACCTAGAAAGACCATTTTGCCCCTTGTGTAGAATGTGACCTGATTATTTACATGCAAACGCAGAGGTAATGTGATATTTTTTGTTCGCCCAAAAAAAGTGATATATTTTGGTGTAGTTCAATAATTAAAAAATAGTACTATATACATAAAAAAATAGTACTCGCTGTAGGAAAAAGAATAGTTACTACCCATGTGTACACGATTAAATCATCGTCACATCCCCTCAAAAAAAAAATCATCGTCACATCGTGCAACGCGTGGGCGGCTCTGGCCGTGGCGGTGTACTGCCTGAGCGCGCCGACAAGCACGAGCATGTCGAAGATCTGGTGGCTGTGTACTGGTCGATGTAGTCGAACTGTTCGAAGTGACGTTTTTATTTCTCTTTCTCAGGTCAAAAAAAAGAGAGCACAATATGCATGAGACATGCACGTAAACAGCGTGTGCAACCAGAACGGGGATCTCCTAGCTGTATTCGATTTTGTATATATTACGTATCCATGTAGGATTCTAATTGTTCTCTGTCCAGTATTACGTCCCTATACTAATTGCTAAAACTCAAAAGCCTTTACACATCGCGGAGCGCGAGCGCTCCGGCAGCGCGTGACGTAGAACCCAGCACCGCTGGTGTACACGAGCTCATGGCAGCAGCGTACACGAGCCCATGGCTGCCTCCAGCAACACAGGAGCGGCGCTACCTCTCTTTCCATTTTTGTTGACAAACTACTACCAAGGGCAAAACTGTCTTTGCACGTGCCAGTTAACACTACTGGATGAAAAAATATATGAAAGTGTCAAATAGGGAGCAAAATTTAAGCCAACGTCCAAATAAGGAAGATTTCATTCTATAGGGCCAAATAGGGAACCATATTTTAAAAAAGGGTCAAATAAGGAATTCTCTCTTATATATATGTCTGCCTGCTTGATCAAACAGAACAGCACGAACGACCCGACACATATGTGTGGAGAACTTGTCTCATTGAATACGTCCATCGATGGAGCTGACCAGTGAGTTTTTCCACCCATGCTGCTGCTACTTCTCTCACCTGCGCCTACTACCTACAGCCTCCTCCGGGGCGCTGTATCGTCCTAAGCTTCGGTGGCCGGGCAGAGCAGCCAGTAGTACCACAGCGACGAGTGGTGAGAAGTCCAGCCCGACCACCGACTGCTCATCCTCATGTCGATGCAGCCGCCCGAGCTCGAGCTTTTTTGTCCCCTTGTTCGTCACTTCGTCTGCACCATGCTTCACTGGCCGATGAGCTCTGTCCCTGTGGCGTCGCGTCGGACGCGAGCTGCAACTCTGCCTCGCCCGCCTGCGCGTTAACACGAGCTCAGTTGTTGATACGGGCTATATATATCTGTATAGCTGCACACTTGACAGCAAAGTTCGTTAGCTGGGTTGGTCAGGTGCCGCAGACCTGTTCGGCATATTCAGTTAGAATCATGATGTGCGCATTTTTAGGACAAAATTACTGTTATGACCTATAAGGCTAACAAAATCCCGATTTGACCTCGTTTCAAAAGAAATTTCGATTCTGACCTTTTTGGGTGATGCCAACATCCCTGGCGTCTGGGTTGCGAAGCAGACGCCAGGGTCCCTGGTGTCTGGCCCCTGGCCCGCTCTGCCCGCCTGCCCGTTGACCTGCTGACGTGGCAAAGGGGCCAGACGCCAGGGACCCTGGCGTCTGGCCCTGGTAAGTGGATAACCCACGGGAGAGTGTGTGGGACCCACCCCACACACTTTCCCCAATCCACAACCCGAGCTTGAAGAACACTTGGAGCTCTCACACTCTCTCCTACCCCTCAAGCTCCCCCTCAAATCCTCTCCAAAAGGTACATCCCTTAGGTGGATCTTTCCATCACTTTGTTGCTTTTGTTAATCTCCCCCAAATCATCCAATTATTTTTTGTTAAATCTTGTTATTTTGGTTGCATTTTATACATGTTGGTGGAACCCTAGTTCATGTTTTCTCCCCCTTATGTTAGTGTGAATGACTTGGTTAACTTTGATAATATAGTGCTATGCGTGGTGTGTAGTAGGAATATATGTTAGTTGAGTAGAAAGATTGGGGGTTAGAGTTAGTTAGTGATTAGGGTTAACCAATAATTTAGTGTTGATATGATTTGGATACTTTTGTGTGTTAATTAGTGATACTTTTGTGGACATCACAAATAATTTAGTGTTGATATGATTTGGATATAATAAGATGTATTTGGATAAACACCAATTCTCATTGTCTCATTGAAGTCTTAAATGCATTCATGTTATTTTTAGATGGAGAGACTTGTTAATGTTCATTACATTGACAAGGAGGCATTTTTGAGTAACAATGCCGACACGGGTGAGGAACCATTGGTTTTTGATACAAACCCTAGCTATGAGGATGTTGTTGCAAAAGTGAGACAAGTCTTTAAGTGGATGGACACCAATGTTGATGTTAAGTTAATAGGAAGGTATGATGTTGGAGTTGGAGCCAATCTCGCTTGAAAAGTATGCCTATCACCTCGCATTGGGATGTATACAAGGAAAAAGTATCCCAATCGGAAGACAAGTCACTTGAATTGTTTGCCACCAAGGTTGAATCTCCTCGGTTTACCTTTGATTTGAACCGGCATGTCTCTTCCCCAATGGATGACATGAGCGAGAGGACAACGGTGCCACTTGTTGAGCATAGGATTGTGGTTGATGCCCCCAATGTTTATCCCCCACCACGTCCCCGTGTACCATCTATCAAAGCAAATGAGGTTGAGTTGTATGCCCCCAATGCTTCTAGCCAACCACCAACTAGCCAAGCAAATGAAGTTGAGGTGATTGCTAGTGACGGAGTAATTCAAGAGGATGAAGATGCTTATGATGACGACGAAGAGCAAGAGGAAGGGTTTCATGGTAATGATGTTGGTGACTTGGATGCGTACATAGCGCAAAAGGACATGGATCGTGACTTGCCTTTTAGGCGTCAATATGCGTATGACTCGGATGACGAGGGTCCAGTTGAACAGTTGGACGAGGATGGATTCACAAAGGTTGACCTCACTTTCGATTGGTTGAAGACTAAATTCATGTTGAAGCAAGGGTTGAAGGAAGAGGATTTTGTGTACTACGTCAGCAGGAGGCAGTCAGACGGCCCCGGGGAAAGAAAATTGGTTGACATAACTGATGATGACAAGATCCAAGAAATGCTGGAAGAATGGAAATGGAAAAGGGTTGTTGACTTGCATTGCTACAGGAAACCGAGTTATATGTGATGTTCATTGTATGTGATGAACTTCTCATTCGAGACTATTTGTGTAATTTGAACTATGTTTGTAATTTGCTATGCTATGTCATTCGAGAACTATGTTTGTGGTCATTTGCTATTATCATAGACAAACGTGGTAATGAACCTTGTGTGTGTGTTCAACTATAGTGGTATGAAAAGACAAAACTGACTTATATCCAGACGCCAAGGACCCTGGCGTCTAATACCTACCCTGTGCTGGCTCCCCTGCTTTACCCTGTTTCTGGTGTCAGTCGATAGCCAGACGCCAAGGACCCTGGCGTTTGGTCCCCTGACTTATAGCCAGACGCCAAGGACACTGGCGTTTGGTCCCCTGACTTATAGCCAGACGCCAAGGACCCTGGCGTCTGGTACATAACCTGTGCATATAAATGAGTAAATGAGTCCTCCTTTTGACAGATTTCATGGCAATCAATGAATTCATAGACATCACAGGAAACAACAATTCACATAAATCACATCATTGAGTAGTACTTTTAAACGACAAATTCATGTCAAACATTCATAGCAACTTCACGAATCCGGTGCAACTTAATTCGAAACAAGCTCATTGAAACAAACTACAACAAGCTCACTTCTTGCATACACAGGTTCACAAAATTCATAATAATATGACAGGTTCATAGAATACAGAAGATAGCCCATAAGACACCAAATGCGCACCACCGTCATCGCCTCTCCCACGCTGGAGCGGGCCAAACCGGAACAAGAAGCTCACTTCCTCCTTCCTCTCTTCACCATGGTTGCAAGTGTAGGCTCCTCCTCTTCGCTAGTCTCCTACTCCTCCTCTTCGTTATATGCCTCCTTCTCCGCCTCAGTGTTGGCCTTATATCTTTGCATTCCTATTGGGATAAGCTTATGAGGATACTCCAGACTATGGAATTGTGTGTTCCATGTCTTCTTTCTACCTTTCTTGCCTGGTCTCTTAGCTATGGCTTTGCCTTTCCTAGATGGTTGTGGAGCATTGCCTTGTGTTGGTTGTGTAGCCTGTGATGGTTGTGGAGCATCAACATCATACTCATGATCCTCTTTATGTGTTGCATCATACTCATGCTCCTCATGATGTGTTGGCTCCTCTTGATGTGATGGCTCCTCTTCATGGAATTCCTCCTCCATGTCCTCATTGCTCTGTAGATAACGCCGTCTATTAGCTGTGGCGGCGCGGCTACCAGGTGCATACACGTCACTGGACTGAGCACCATGGCAAGAAAGCATTGCTGCCATCTTATGAAACCGCTTCTTGAACTTCTGCAATAAGACAAAATATGTTATGATATGAGATGCACAAAAATAATCCGCGAAAAGAAACTTTTATAATATATTGATCACACCTCCATCGTGCTCCTAAGAGTCCTCTCAGATAATGCACCACTAGGTGGATGACTCGGTGCAACATTGGCATCGTTGACGCACAGAAGCAACTCTCTGCCCTGCAATTCATGAACACACCAAACTTATGTATTTGAAAGAACACAACATGATGCAAGTATGTTAGAATAGGTCAAACAGACTACCATTTCATCATGCATCGGTGCATAGTCAACGTGAGCCCCTCTGGTGTCTCTCACAGCCATGTTGAAGGTTTGATAACCTTGTGCAGTCTCCGGGTCTTCAGACACCAACTCCGACCACTCCTCATGAGTCCAACCAGGCTTCAGCTTTAACCGGTAACGATCCGCATACCACACTTGGTACTTCTGATATGCTGACTGATTGTGAGGTCTATTCTCTGATTGCACTAACGTGTCTCTTTGATTCCAAATTTCTATCCACGCACGGTGTTTGTTTGCCCAATCCGATATATCCTGATTGTTCCTTCGATCGAACCTACAAATGATGCACGGGACAAAGCATTAGCAAACATTGACTTATTCAATGCTCTACTACATACTCAAGGCATGCTTGCTTACCGATGCAGAGATAGCATTTCCTCCTTGCTCTCCTCAATTGGAATACCTTGTCTTCTTCCAAATTGTCTTGCCACACGGTCTACAAAGTGCCACTCGACTGCGAAGAAGCATATCATTGGGCACCTCGCCCGCCAAAGATGGCTATCACGCGTGCACATCTCATTAAGATCAAAGTCACGATCTTCCACATAAGGCAACCAATATACCTGCAAAACAAATAGATACATTGTTAGCTACATAAGTTTCATTCTTGACTAAATTTTATCTCATCGAACTTCTCAAAACCTGCTCAGTAGTCAAGGTGTCCAGCTCGTTCATCTAGCACTTGTATCGCACATGCGAGCTTCCTGTGTAGACTGTCACTTGTTCCCAATAGTAAGCAAGCGTAGGGCGCCGATATGGATCATCATCATGCAACCCGTCATGATTACCCCGTGGGTTTGCCATGAGGGGGTTCTTGAAATCAGGCCGTCCAACCGGGATCCGCTCCCACATCCACACGGATAGACTCCAAACAAACCCAGACAATGAGGATGTATCTCCCTTCCTCCGACACGCCAAGTCAAGCTGCAATCAAATAAACATGTTAGATATGGAGGCGCATGACAAATGCAAGATAAATGGTTGCAAATATCTCTTACCTGACGATACAAATATGCTAGTGCGGCCGAACCCCACCTATACTGGGTATCCCAGTTATTGAGTAGCTCCAAGAATATCCAGAGGGCTGAGTTCCCGGTTGCATCTGAGAAGACTACCTTGGTTAGTACATACCAAAGATAGGCCCGCGCGTACTGCTGCACAACCACATCATTGGCACCCTGAGGGCACGGATTGGTGTTTCCTCTGATCAGTTTTAGCCAGGAATGCCTCACTCTTGCGGTATCGGCCTTACCTTCCTGAGGGCCGTCGGGCTCAACACCAATTAAAATGCCAGTCCATTCTCGCCAATTACCAACGCTCACACGACCGGTAACAGCTTGTCCGTTGATAGGAAGGCCATTTATCATAGCCATGTCCTGTAGGGTCATCGTCATCTCCCCACATGGAAGGTGGAACGAGTGAGTCTCCGGCCTCCAACGATCCACAAGTGCGGTCAGCGCCGCGTGGTTCACCGGCGGAGCACGTCACTTAAACTGCAACACGAATGGGAGAAGACCCAATCTCCGAACGTAAGGCTCGTACCGCGGGTCGTAAGTAAAGTCATCAGCGGAATGACCCCTCATGCGCATAGCAACTACAAGCTGCAAATAAAGTGATGTTTTAATCAATACAAGAACACAAATGAGAAACAACAAAAATTGATAAGTCTACCTTCTTACATCTCCCTTCTCAGTGGCACGAGCACGATGCTCCTTATCCCACTCATCGATTAATCCGTCATACCAAGGTCCATCATCATCCGCCATCCTACAAAAAAAATCACAAACATCTATGAATACATTAACAATATCAAACAATACTATTTCCTTCTTCAAGTTATGCCATATAAAAACACCATTCTTCTCACACATAACCACATCATTTCTTTCTTCTACATATGCACATATATCATCTAGAGTACCAAATTTCACCATCAAATAAAATTCATAATCATCATCGGCCATTCTATTGAACAAATATTATGCCATCTATATATTCAACGTATAGCTAATTTACTAGCACATGCATACATCATCTTCTCAAATATACGCACATCATCTTTCAATCAAATAAAATTCTCAAACAATATGGTGTCACATAACCATATGCACAATTTTATCATATGCAACATCTCTCTCTCTCCCTTAAAACACTCATATTCAAAACATATGCAAATACATAACATCTAATTTATACAACCCAATCTGTGGAACAAATCATGTCACATACAACCATCAATTTCATCATCTCTTTTGCAAAAAAAAGCCAATAGAATAATCTACATATGAACCAAACAATTTCAAATTGCATACATATTCAACAACACATCAGCTACTATCTACAAATCAACTATACCATCTAACAACTACACAAAATTTACTAAAAAAACAACAAGTACTCATCTAACATCTCCCAATGATGGATAATGCAACCAAAAAGAGATGTTCTAATCAAAACAAATTGGAGGAAATGGGGGAGAATACCTCAAGGATGCTTGGGGGCCTCAGATCCACAAATTTGGGTGGAGGATGGAGTAGATCAAGGGGGGATTTGGTGTGAGGGAGAAGAGGGGCGAGAGAAAGTAGCCTCTGTTCTTGCGTTCGGCCGCCGCCAGGGAGAGGTTGGGGATGGGTGGGCTGGGCCCGCGCGTGTTGTAAACCTACCGGGGCCAGACGCCAGGGTCCTTGGAGTCTGGCCCCTTTGCCACGTCAGCAGGTCAACGGGCAGGCGGGCAGTGCGGGCCAGGGGTCAGACGCCAGGGTTCGTGGCGTCTGCTTCGCAACCCAGACGCCGGGGATGTTGGCGTCACCCAAAGAGGTCAGAAATGGAATTTTTTTCAAAGCGAGGTCAAATCGGGATTTTGTTAGCCTTTTAGGTCATAACAGTAATTTTGTCCCGCATTTTTACTTTGCTTGCAATTTCTTTCTCCCACTGACAGGTGGGCCTCACACACATTTGCTGCTTAACCCATCCATCCCGGCCATTCCAGGGCACGTTCGAATCCCACCATTTGGATACGATCTTAAGGTTACAAATGACCGGGATTTCATGGGACAGGGTACAAACTTCAAGGATTATGAGGTGGAGGTTTATCTTCGACAAGCTCTACAACCTCAGAGTTTAAATCAGACTTCACTCCTCGTGGCATGTAGGCGCGTATGCAGGGACTGGCGTGACGGCCATAGGCTGGTCCTCTCGTGCCTCATGCCGAAGGCGTCGCACGGTGTGTTCATCAACTACAGGATAACAGGACCCATGACGGCTGGAGCCATACGTGTTTCTTCTCCTGCGGGTACATGCCGACATCGACACTCGTCTCCCTCCGCGCCGTCCTGGTGCACTCATCGTCTACTGCAACGGCCTCCTCCTTTGCACGTCCGACGATGACACGTGCTTTGTCTACAAGCTGGCGATGTAGTGGTCTGCACAAGTTCTAGCAATGGATGGCGTGGAGTCCAGGTGGACATCGGCTCCCGCGCGTATCTTGTGTTCGACCCAATCGTGTTCTCCATTTCGAGGTGTTCTTTCTCCTCAACCGGCCACCTGTCAATCCCAAGGAACCTATACCTGCAAAGCCATCGCCGCCGCCATTCAACATGGGGCGAATTTTCATGACCGGTGTGGCGAATCTCGAAACAAGCTTTCACCCCTTTATAAATAAAGGCATAAACAACCACATGATACAAGGTATTGAAAAAACCCTCAAAAACTGATCAAAAGGAAAAATGACAAAACTAGTCGAAAACGCTAATACCGCCAACTAGTTGCCCACAAGAAGCACAGGAGACCCGCCATCATGCGCGAGGAGGACCCAATCTAAGAATAAATACGCTACATCCTACTACCTCCGACTAGGTGAATAAGTCATTCGCGTAATTCTAGATCATCGATTTGAGCAATTAAATATGTGTTATATGTCATGAAAAGTATATCACTAGATTTCTACACGAATGTAGTTTCTAAATATATATTTTTTGTCACATATAATACATATTTAGATAGTTAAATTGTCGACCTAGAACTACGCGAATGACTTATTCACCAAGACGGAGGTAGTACTTGTTTTGATTATAATGCCCTACATCCTACTTGTTTTGATTATTCATGGTGAAGGAATACCTCGTGCAAGGGGTCACAATGGTGTATGAGATTGCTACCGGGAGTTTCCATCTAATAATAGATAATTTATGCGAGCCCCCTCCCCTAGCATCCCCTTATATAGGGGCGTGTTTGGTTGCCATGTGCTACAGTACCTGCATTGCATACCCTTCTTCACTCAGTCTGGCTCTGAAAAAACAACCTCATATGCGACATCTGCGAGTTGTTTGATTGTCTGCATATGGACTTCCTGCATTAGGGGATCAACTTTGGCATGTTGTTTGGTTGCCTACATTGTCTCGGCGCATGCAACTACACGCTGTTTGGTTGCCCGCATGGGGTATGATTAAAGCTAGCACTTGCACTTAGCACACATGGTTAAGAGCTAGCAGAGGAAGGGGGAGAAGAAATGCAGTGTGCGGTGGATAGTGGCCGTGGCGCCGTGTCCAACATGACGAGCATGGAGTCGTGGACGAGCGACCCCGTTGGCGGCACGGCGAGCGACACCGTCGGCGAACTAGTTGCGGTGCTCGCACAAAGACAGTGGACAGAGGATGAGTATGCAGTGCTCGCGCCATGGTATTGTCAGTGCAGTGGACGAGAGAGGAGGCTGAGATGATCGACGCAAAAAACGACTCCAGTGTAGTAGGGCGAGAGAGAGGAGGCCAAGATGATCGACCCCGTTGGTGGTGCGGCAAACTATAGTGTGCACGAAGGCAGAGGACACAAGAAAGCAGTGTACGCGTCATTGCAGCGTCAGTGCAGTAGGACGACGACAGAGAGTAGGCCGAGATGAGCGACGCCGGAAACGACTCTAGTGTAGTAGGACGTGGGCAAGGAGATCAAGGGGAAGGGTTTCGGCATCGAGAGGAACGAATAGGAGAGCTCTGAGTAGAGGACAGAGGAGCTCGACATGGCAGCGTCAGTGCAGTAGACTGCTGTTCAAAGAGAGATGAAGCTACGATCGTCGAAACCAAACACTTACAACACGAATGTTGTGAGGGACTGCAAAATTAGGCTGCTGGTCAAAGGAAATTTCAAATGATCGATCGTGTGCGACGAATCTGACAAAATTCGTCCAGAATAGCTTCAAACGGGAACACGAGATTAACAACTTACGGCCGACGAAATTACAAACCGATCGCCTGAATGGAACCGTAGCATCGAGGTGCATCTTTTTCGTGTAGAGCTTACCTCGAATCGAAACACCGTTGTGTAGATTAGAGAGAGGAGATTAGATAGAAGCTTAGTGGAGGTTAAAGAAACCTTATGCAATCACCTCGCATCTCTCCCGTCTCCACTTGTACAAGGGCCCGTTCGCTAGCGCTCGCCTCGGCCTGGCTCGCGAGAAACTGCCGATTCGAGCGTTTCCAACGAATCAGGCTCTGGGCCGTTTTAAGAAGCGTGCGATGCAGGCCCAACAGTAAAAACAGGCAACCAAGCAGGCCTCTTTTTTCCCGCGAGAGCCTGGTTGGGCCCAATGCGGGCAACCAAACACGCCCTAGATGGTGGAGGCTAGGGTTTAAAAAGAGGTAGATGTGATCTATGTTGTCGCCGCCCTTGCCTTGGAGGGCAAGAAGGTCAGGCCCGACTAAGTCTCCACCAACTGGCTGAAGAACGCCGCCACAAGACGAAGCTGGACCCCCGCAGCCCACCACCATTCCCCGAGCCTCGCCATCGGACGCCTAGATGTGCATGGCCCGGGACACCGCTGGCTGCCACCAGACCCTACCGCCCGCAGAGCACGCGGGAGGGGGGGGTGAGAAAGGGACTGAGCTTCAGTGACGTAACTACACCTGCAGTTGGGTCAGTGACATGGACATTGTGAAACTAATAGATGGCTGACCCACATGTCACTGACCCAACTGCAGGTGCAATTAAGGCACCGAAGCAGCATCCGTGAGAGAGAGCTCCGTTGCCGTCGTCGGCCACATGGGCTTCGCCCGACGGCATCTTCCGGCTGCGGCGGCGGCGGCGGGTGGGGAAGGGATGAAGGGCGACGCAGCCTAGGGTTTGAGGGAGTCGCCCTCAGGTCGCCCTGGGCAGGAGTTATCGATGGGTAGAAATTGATAGTATGTTCCGACTATGTTTGTGTAGTCCTTTCTTTGACATTGTATATCATATTCTCTCCTAATTATAAATCGCATGCAGCGGTTGGATTAAAAAAAAATGCTCTGTAGGTGATGAAGACAATTGTAACAGTACACGTCATCTTTCTCTAAAAAACAGTAGTACACGTGACGACGTCGAAGCCTGAACCAACTGATGCATATTCTATACTTCCACCACCTAAAGCTTTTGTATTAAGACAAATGAAGTCAAACACTGAGCACAGATCAAGAAACGCCATCCTGATCCGTGCATTGTACCTGTGCATCCTCTCTGAGCAAGCAATGGCCGGGACCTTCATTCTTTCGGTGCAAATCATGGTGGTTTCTCCAT
Source organism: Triticum aestivum (assembly GCF_018294505.1). NCBI lineage: Eukaryota > Viridiplantae > Streptophyta > Magnoliopsida > Poales > Poaceae > Triticum > Triticum aestivum. The sequence continues at coordinate 719,908,107 of NC_057798.1, read as the reverse complement.
AGATTCCAAGAAACCACACAGGAAAGGAATCACTCTGTTCGGATGGAGCAGCTCCAAGAAACACCGCACGGAGATGGAAATCTCAAGGCCGCCCCAGATCCCGGACTCGGAGGCGGCAATGGCGGCTGCATCGCTCCCAATGGCACCCTCCCCTGCGGCTGGCTCGGTCGTCTGTCCCGCGAGCTGCATTGGAGCTTCGTGCTCGCCGTCGTCGCCGTCTACGGCGCCTGCCAGGGCGTCGGCTCCTCATTCGGCAGCGTCGCCGCGGGGTACTACTGGAAGGACGTGCAGCGCGTGCAGCCGGCCGCCTCGCAGTTCTACCAGGGCGTCGTCAACGTGCCCTGGGTCGTCAAGCCCCTGTGGGGCCTCTTCACCGACGTCGTCCCCGTCGCCGGCTACCGCCGCCGCCCGTACCTCCTCCTCGCAGGTGAGCCAATGCTTTGCTTGCTACGGTCAACGTCGTTCTGAATCTGCTCGCCTTCTTAAGCTGCTGTCTTGATCCATGTATTGTAACCAACTATGTAAAGGCGTCATGGGCGTGTCGTCCATGCTCACGCTTGCTCTGCGCCGCACGCCGGCGATCGCACCGGCATTGGTGGCGTTCACGACGCAGGCCGCGGGCGCCGCCATAGCCGACGTGGTGGTGGACGCCATGGTCGCGCAGAACAGCATAAGCCACCCTCCGCTCGCCGCCGACATGCAGAGCATGTGCGGGTATTGCTCCTCCGCCGGCGCATTGGTGGGGTACTCCATCAGCGGCCTCGTCGTTCACGCAATAGGTTCCCAGGTCTGAAGTCTGAACTGAACATTTCCTGAGAGAAGATGGATGGTATTGGTAGACATTCAACATACAGATTCCAATGTTCTTGCCATGTCCATTTGATCTTTTCAGGGGGCTCTTGGCTTGCTGAGCATCCCCTCCGTGCTCGTATTTTCGGCCGGGATTCTTGTCAAGGAGGAGCGGGCCAAGGATTTCGAGTACAACCAGGTGAGCTCGAGCTTCAGAAGCTGCCAATTAAATACAGTTATGAACATGCATCACTCTCAAGGTTGTTAACTGCAATATATTCAGGTTCACAAGAAGTTCTACGAAGCAGTTGAATCAATGTGGTCAACATTGAAGTGCCCGCAAGTCTGGAGGCCGTGCGTTTACATGTTCTTAATGTTCGTGCTAAGCCCGGACATCCAAGGAGGGCTGTTCTACTGGTACACAGATTCGAGCACCGGACTCGCATTTTCCGAGGTAGTTTCTGCTAAAAAATGTTCTTCAGATGCATGCTAGAAGCTAGAATTACATAGACTACTAAAACACACGACAAAGATCGAGAAGAACTGATGGATGGGATGGGACCTGCCATTTTTCTGCAGGGATTCATTGGTCTCATCTACTCGATAGGCTCAGTGGGCTCGCTGCTCGGCGTCCTGCTCTACCAGAACATGCTCAAGGACTACCCGTTCCGCGGCCTGCTCCTATGGGGCCAGCTGCTGGCCTGCCTGTCCGGGATGATCGACCTGGTGCTGGTCACCAGGCTGAACCTGAGGATCGGCATGGCGGACTACCTCTTCGCTGTGATGGACAACAGCGTCTCCCAGCTGATCGGCCAGCTGAAATGGCTGCCGCTCCTCGTGCTCTGCTCCAAGCTCTGCCCCGTGGGCATCGAGGGCACCTTCTTCGCGCTGCTCATGTCCATCCAGAACCTCGGCCTGCTCATGTCCGCCTGGTGGGGCGGCCTCCTGCTGCACGCGCTGGGCGTGTCTCGGACCGAGTTCGGGAACCTCTGGGTGGCCGTGCTGGCGAGGAACGCCATGCGGCTGCTCCCGCTGGCGTTCCTGTTCCTGGTGCCTCGGAGCGACCAGAGCTCGACCATCCTTCCCGCGGAGATGCTGCTTGCGGATGGAGGTTCCGCGGGACATGTGGAACCAGGGTCGTCAGGTGTCATCGAGTTTTCTGTCCTCCATGGAAATGAAAATGGTGAAGTTGTTGAGACTGAGGAAGAGGAACTAGAGCTGACCCCACTCATGGAGAAGATTTGACGACTGGAGAAGATGAAAGAGGTAATAGCACTGCAGGTCCCTGAACTTGTTATGGAGGTGATGATTTGGTCCTCAAATTTGAAAAAGCGGATTATTTAGTCCTTGAACTTGTCATGAAGGTGCAAGTTTGGTCCTGTGCGAATCACAGCTCGCCAAGTGGAGCCAGCTGGGCTGGGCTGGTCAGTGCCGCACATTTTTGCAATCCCCCTGCCTTAAAGCCCTAATCAACCCGCACTACACCTCGTTTGCGTCAGTGACCTGCAGTGCTAACTCCCGTTGAAACCAGCGACGAGGACACGGACTGGGAGGCTGCGCGGGATCTGCTTCAGGACGCCGTCCCGCCAAACTTTCCTCGTTAATTATGGGTCCGATGGTGCGACTTTCTCCTTTTTCTACCATGCATGGGAGTTAATTCCTTCAAGTATTCTTTAGAGATCCATTCTAATCTCTGTTCGTTGACTCCTGAGTCTCCTAGTTGATATTCAAGCAACTTTTGAACGTATATAAATTGTTTAGATTCGATATGAGAACTCGAGGTGGGACTATTTAGTCATGGGACTACAATGTTTTTTTTATCTGAGGCCAATAATATGAATGTAATCCAATAACAGCACGGCGGTCAGGAGCCCAATAACAAAAAACATAGTCATTATTATTCTGGACAAGCGTGCGCAAAAAATGTCCTAGAACAGTGCTGTTAAATCAAGAGCTAACTCTTCAAAGATCTAGAGGCACTCGAGAGAGTCATAAGAGTTTGATTCATTTATTCTCTACTAATATCGCCTTGTTGGAACAATGTCGTAGAAGACATGGACAACGCAAACAGAAGAGAGCATGTGGTCTCCTTATTTATTTCCATCCGTTTCATTTTGTGTTCTAAATAGAGCTTACATAAATGTGTAAAGTCAACCAAAAACCTATTTCAATTGTCTAAGGACGAATGGATGAGAATCAATCCTAGATGAGGCGTATGCTTTTGTGACAGGCATGGTATTCCTAAGTTGGAAAGTTAAGAACAATACGTCAAACTAAAGAATCCAGGACAAAAAATAGCAACGATGTCAGAAATTATTTGTGCATTTTTTTTCTTCACACGTACATGTGTTCCCAAAAAGGCGCATTCTTTTTTCTAGGAAGTCACATACACATTACTATTTTAACAACCCGGCTAGTTCTTTTTATTCCCAGGACTGGCAAGGTCAAGAATAAAAATGAATAATGGTTAATTTAATATCTGAGAAAGTGGGTTTTCATAGCCGTGCATTAACATTTTCCCACAACCCTGCCATACAAGAGTGCGTACAGTGCATCATGCGATAAAATGGCTGGTACTCGGTTACTAAGTTTAATAAAATGCTTGTGTGCATTATCAGCCGGGGCCATCCCCTTTTCAGTAAAAGAAAAAAAATTACATACTGTGTAGGTGCTTGGAAAAACTACCAAGTTTGCTTTACTTTGCTTACAATGTGCTAAATAAATAATTAACCAGTTTAGGCACATGCATAATTATCAGCACCGGGCATGATCCGAAAATGCTACAAAAATTAGAAAGTTATGCACATGCATAACTATCAGCGTCATCGTCACCCCTGGCCGTCCTTAATTTGGTTCTTCCTCAAGGAACCAACTCATAAGTTCTTTCATTGTTGCATTCGCCGGCATATGTCATCTCTCTAATTACCTTGGCTGCTTCTTTGGCTGGGCGAACCTTTTCGCTAATCCGAAGAAAAGAAACTCGGCTGGTCACCAAGCATGCATGGACTGACCGACAGTCGCACCTGGTTTCAACAGGAGGTAGCATTGCAGGTCACTGACGCGAGGTGTAGTGCGGGTTGATTAGGGCTTAAGGCGGGGGGGGGGGGGGGGGGGGGGGGGAATTGCAAAATGTGTGGCGCTGACTAGCCCAGCCCAGCTGGCTCCACTTGGCGAGTTGTGATTCGCCCAGGACCAAACTTGCACCTCCATGACAAGTTCAAGGACCAAATAATCTGCTTTTTCAAGTTTGAGGATCAAATCATCACCTCTACGACAAGTTCAGGGACCTGCTGTGCTATTACCTCAAGATGAAAATGGTGAAGTCATTGAGGCTGAGGAAGAAGAACTAGAGCTGACCCCACTCATGGTGAAAATCTGACGACTCACTGACACAATTGCTCAGCTACCCAATTGGATTGGAATCGCTGATGAAACATCAAAGCAGCCAAAGAAATCTTCCATGAATATCTTGTAGCAGTAGATGAAAAGATGGGCCACTAATTCGTTAACGGTTACTTCATACAGATCAACATCACCGCATCTGCGGCAACAATTGCACATTTGTGCCTAAGAGCACACAAACCAAATTCGTCAAATGTTTTAGTTTCCGTAAACAACATTGGATGCCAATAGGCTCGTGGGAATGGAAGGATTGAAATCATTCATTTGTTTGAAGAAATATGAATAAGAGTTCGTCGTGATCTTTGTTGTTTGTTTGTTGCTTTGGGCTTTGGAGTAGTTTTACTCTACACAAGGTGACAGAGACATGTCTGTTGGTATGAAAGAATAGATGCCAAAACAATAGAGGCTCTTCAAACATAAGGGACACCGTGAAGTGATTCTTGAACCAGACCAATACACATTGTTCGTGTGAGCAATCCGAGGAGCATTGTACAGTGAACGGGAAGAGTGTTAATGTTATGGCGCTGCTAGAAGGAGGGCGCGAGAGGGCCGGCCGGGGGCCTTTTTGCCCACGGCCGTGCAAGAGGGAAGAGATTTCCTTCTTAATTCTTACTTGATTAGATTGATACATCTCCTCTCTTTATATAGAGAGGTTTACTTGACTCCCAAGTAAGGCTTACTTGACCCCTAAGAAAGCGACCCTTATCTCTAATTAACCCTAAGACTAACGGGCTATACCGCCAGCCCAGGCCCATTACGTACTCTAACACTACACCCTACCTGGACATGCAGCTTGTCCTCGAGCTGCAGCCTAACCAACTTATAACCATGACTCGACGCAACACAAACCTAACACCTAAAAACAAGCCTTTTACATCTCGGCTTGTGTTATTACTCTCAAACTGAAATAGACTGGGACACTTTATTTTGGACGTGCACGTGTACAGCCACCTGGATCCCATGGACACCACCTGGACAAAAGAAGTGCATGTGTATGGTTGTTGGTTTGCACTGCACAGGGAAGAGTGGAGGGCTTGCGATGAAGAATGTCGAGGAGGGGTGCGCCACCCCAAACGCTGATGTCGCAGACTTTGAGGTCGCTGCCCACGGGGAAAACAGCATGCCCGCCGCCCGTGGGGGAAACCGCATGCCCAAGATCCCCGACGCAGCGGACGAGATCGAGGTCCTTTGCGCAGCGAAGGGCAACTTGGAGGAGCGGCAGCTGCAGACCACGCATCTCCCGCACACGCCGACGCGCTAGGAGGCCGCGCGCAGCAGCCTGCAGCCTCACCGCCGCCGATACGTGGCGGGTAGCGGTCCAAGACGGAAGCGGTGACTGCGGCGACGGGGACTTGATCTGCTGGATGTGGACGCCCTGGGATGGCGGCGATGCTGATGGGAACAAGGTCGTCGCAGTCCCGTCATAGGGCATCCCATACTGGGCGGCGGAGCTGACCGGCGGTGGCTGCTGCAGTGTCGCGCTGGGCAGCGGCAGCGGCTGCCACTGCAGCCAGGGCTGGGCGGTGGTGGTGATGGATGGCAGCTGCAGCGGCGCGGCGAAGGCCGCCTGGTGCAGCGGCTGCCACGGCAGCCACGGCGGCGCGGGGGCGATGATGGGCGGCGCAGCCAGGGGCGGCCCGTAGGACCCGGCCAAGAACATGTGGATCTCTTGGACCGCCTGGGTTAGGTCCTGCAGCACCCCGAACACCTCCTCCGGGGTGAAAACAGTGGGGGCGGGCGCGACGGAGGATCCCGGCGCGGGCAGGAGCGGGGCGACGGTCGTGGTGGTCGCCGTAGGCGACGAGGTGACCGGCAGCGGAAGAGACGGGCTTGGCGGCGGTGAAGACATGATCGAACCGAAGCTAGCTGATACCAAATTGGTAGGACTAGGGTTCCTACCAGGCCTTTGGCGTAGATTGTATGGGTAGGGAGGAGGGAGACGAGGGCTGGAGCGGGCGCGCCGGCGATGAGGCGCCGTCGCGGCTAGGGTTAGGTGCGGCGGCGGCTAGGGTTCCAGCTCCTTGTGGAGCCGGGCAACAGAAGATTATGATATCTTTATTGCTTGATCTTAAACGATGTCTTACAACTAGTATTTACAACTTTAGCCTAAGATAACTTGCCTAAAATAACTTGCCTAAGATAACTTGTGGGTCAAACCCCTAATACTAATGCCCGGTGGGACTCTTCCTAGTATAGACCAAACCGGTCATAAGAGTTAATGCTAGTGAATTTTTGTTTTTTTCGAGAAGGAGGATAGCCCTGGCCTTCATCGAGCGATGCACACAACCATCTTTATTATGATTTTTAACCGAGTCTCACCAAATAAATACAAAGATCAACCCAAAGTCACCTTCCCGACGAACAAAGTCGCTACTCATACAAGTATGATGATGTGCCATGACCACACCAACACACACAATATAATCTAGTGGCCTCAAGAAGCCGACCATCGGAGAGCCGAGAGCACCAACCGGTCTAGGCGACCCACAACGCGCATCGCATGCACATGCTCTAAGATCCGCCTCCGCCATCTTCCGATGTCCCATCTTCAGGAGGGATCATCGCATTGACCTTGTGAGACCCAACTATCGCCGACATCACCACGACGCCAGACAATGCCACCAACCTGCACGCGTACATTAGCCCGTATCCAACACTGAGACTCCACTGCGCCAGGCTGCCGAGACCCGTCGTCTTCGATGCGGTATATGTAATACCTCTCCAGCTTTTGGCCCCTCTAGTCAATATTCGCTCCAAAACAATGCCCCTAGGAGGGAGAACGGCACCAAAGCCTCTGTCATCATTCAATCCGGGAGACCCAGATCTAGGGTTTCCCCCGGACTAGATGCCCCCTAGAGGAGGAGCACTACAAAAAAAAGACACATCCGTGACATTTTGGGCCGAACGAAATTTTTTTCTGTCATACATATGACACTTCTATGACGATAATTGTGACAGAACCCGGTATCATCATAGATGTGATGGGCTCCTACTTCTATGACAAAAAATCATGACAGGAAATGGGCTTTTCGTCCTGGGCGGGCCGGAGATGCAGCTGCATGACATTCTTTGGGCCTTCCATGACGGAAAAAACCGTGATAGAAGCGAGGGGTAGGAAAATTTTGGGGAGTTGCCGGTTACGGTGGGAGGTCGGGGGCCGAGCGATGCGAATTTCTCTCGTACACGTACGCGCGTGTGTGCGAGACGTTGGCTCTAACTGAACCAGAGCGAGGCGTTGGGCTCTAACTGAACCCGAGCGATTGCACTACAGGCTACGCGTTACTGAACCCAGCGGTCGATCGATGGCTGTTAACTGAACCCGATGGAGCGATTCCTTCGCTACTGCTGCTAACTGAAGCCGATCGATTGGATGAACAGTGAGCGTTGCCGGGGGGGAGGGGGGTTGGATGAACAGTGAGCGGTGGCGTTGCCTCTGGATGAACAGGATCCCGTGGTGTGGATGGCTGGATGAATAGTAGACGGTGAAGGGGTGGCCGTGGAGGGGTGGTTGAACAGGACCCCGTGGTGTGGAGGGCTGGATGAACAGTAGAAGGTGGAGGGCTAGATGAACAGTAGACGGTGGAGGGGTGGTTGAACAGTAGCCGGTGGAGTAGCGCGCGGTGGAGGCTGGATGAATAGGAGCCCGTGGAGGCTGGAAGAGGTCGACGGTAGCCCGTGGAGGCTGGATGAACAGGAGCCCGTGGAGGCTGGAGGAGGTCGACGGTAGCCCGTGGAGGCTGGAGGAGGTCGACGGTGGAGATAAATAGTATCTCGTGGAGTCCCGTTTTGCGGTACGCCACACCCCTCCCGATGAACAGGGCCCCTGTTTCGATCGTAGGAGGTCCGTTTCCTCCGTTTTGCGACACGCCACACCCCTCCCGATGAACATGACCCCCGTTTCGACCACAGGAGGTCCGTTTCCTCTGTTTTGCGGTATGCCACACCCCTCCCGATCAACAGGACCCCCGTTTCGACCGTAGGAGGTCCGTTTCCTCCGTTTTGTGCTACGCCACACCCCTCCCGATCCACAGGACTCCGTTCCGAACGTGGGTGGTCGAACACAAGACCGTTTCCTCCGTTCTACGGTACGCCAGGCCTCGTTTCCATCATCTGTTCCGTCCAAGCCGGTTGGCTCCCACGCGTTCCGTTGCCTCCCGATGAACACGACGCATTCCGTTGCCTCCCCATGAACATGACGCATTCCGTTGCCTCCCCATGAATACGACGCATTCCGTTGCCTCCCCATGAACACGACGCATTCCGTTGCCTCCCCATGAACACGAGCCCTCGCTGTACGTATGCGCGACTAGGCCTTCGAGACCCTGCTCGCATGTACACATACGTGGCCGTATTTTCTTTCTTGCACCATGGCCGCTGTACGTACGTGTACATGCTACGTGCGTGCCTCTACTACGACACGTGCGCGCCTCTACTACGACACGTGCGCGCCTGTACATCTACCAGTATGTACGTACATGTTCGCAACCAGGATGACAACTCTACGTACGCTTCGACCAGGTGGGTCCCGACTGTCAGGCACTTCCTTGCCTGCGAAGATGTAGCTGGTGGGTCCCAGCTGTCAGGGGGGCAATCGTCTTGTTTTTTTTTGCCCGGACGCACTTCCTTGCGTGCGAAGGTGTAGCTGCTGGGTCCCAGCAGTCAGGGGGGCGAATCGTTTTTTTTGCCCGGACGCACTTCCTTGCGTGCGAAGGTGTAGCTGTTGGGTCCCAGCAGTCAGGGGGGCGAATCATTTTTTTTGCCCGGACGCACTTCCTTGCGTGCGGAGGTGTAGCTGGTGGGTCCCAACAGTCGGGGGGCGAATCGTTTTTTTTTCGGATGCACTTCCTTGCGTGCGAAGATGTAGCTGGTGGGTCCCAGCAGTCAGGGGGACGAATCGTTTTTTTCGGATGCACTTCCTTGCGTGCGAAGATGTAGCTCGTGGGTCCCAGCAGTCAGGGGGCGAATCATTTTTTTCACGAAATACGGTGGTCCGTCTGGTGGGTCCCCGCTGTCAGGTGGAGGAATAATTATTTTGCGCGTAATAAGGAGGAACTTCCTTGAGGCTACCGTGGACCCAGCTGTCAGCCTCTCCACGTACAGTCCACGTCCGATGGAAGTCGTTCCTTGACCATGTTGAACACGCCGCGCCGAGAGCACCACGGCGGTGGACGATGGCGAGGCCTAGGAAGGGGACGACGCGGAGCCGGGGAAGACACGGCAGTGGATGCACATGCGGAGAGGAGTACGAGGGTTCACTGGTTCGGCTGTGCTGCCGTCGCCGTAGAATAACAGGGGGTGTGGGTGGGTTGAGGGATGGCCTGGCCAGCGGTGGGAGTAGTAGGGGGCGGTGAGGCCTCCGCGGCAGCACAGCCGGCCACGGGAGGCAGGAGCAGGCAGCACGACCGGCGCTGCTTTGGGCGGCTGGAGCAAGAAGACCAGAGGTTGAAGAAGCACGACGACCGTTGGATGGACATCGTACGGTCACTGCAGCTGGAATCGTTTATATTGACTAAGTTGACAAAGCCCTTGGTACGTCAACTTAGTAGGCCCACAGGTCAGCTTCCGAAATGGTGCGCCCCAAATGTCAGGGGGAGGAATCATTTTTTGGGCGGGTGAAGCTAGAATATCTGAGATTAAAGAAGAAGCACGGCATCCGTTGGATGGACATCCAACGGCCACTGCTGCTAGAACCGTGTATTGACTATAAGTTGACAAAGCCTTGCATATACGTCAACTCTGTTTTTTTAAGGGACGCGTCAACTTAGTAAGGCCAGAAGTGTGTGGCAGAGAACTTATAGCCCATTTGAGATTTGTAAGAATATGTAGCCCATTTTTGAATTCTAATGGAATTTACTACAGTCCATTTATAGCTTGTTAAAAGTACAACCCATTTCAACAAACCGTTCAAAACAGAATTCAATAAAATTTCCCACATTTTGATGGGATCCGAATATTTTTATCCCAAAATTTCTAGTCAGATTAAATACAATTTCAATATAAATTTATATTTCGTAAAAGTCCAACAAAACATTGCGCTCGCAACAATTAATGAAGTTAAAATTTTCAATATTCCAAAAATAATATTTTATAAAGTAATCACTGTTTGGTGCATTTTTTTATGGTTACTACCCAGTTTTTATAATTACATCCCATTTACTATTTCTTAAAGCCCATTTTCTTGTTAAGCCTAATGCATCCCTCCTAGGAAAGATTTGCAGCCCAGCGGGGCGGAGAATAACAACTTGACCTTGCCTGGGTATTCCTCAAAAAAAGTATTGCTGGGCTAGCCATTTTTAGCTTGAAAAAAATTAATATCTGGGCTGGATATCTGGCCTGGGCTAGACGGGCCACAGCCCGCCCAGTTAATACCTACAGCGATGTTTTCGTTGTTGTTCAGAGGAGAAAAATTAATATCTGGGGTAAACATCGAAAAACTCTGCAGTGCTCACGCCTCAAAAACACAAATACTGGTCGAGCTGCTTGGTCCCAGCTGTCGGCCGCTTCTTGTGCAATTCTCTCGTTTATTGACTACTCCCTCCTTTCCGGTTTATAATGCTCAATTCAAAAATCTCACCAATCAAGGTAGATGGCGAGTGATGGAATATTTTTTGTAGTTTTGCAAAAGCACCTAATTAGTGCTCTTGTTATCCTCAAAAAATTTTGTTTATCAATGCATTAATTGCAATGCATGCATGCATTGGTCAATTTTCTCTTAATACTTGCATGCAATGATTTAATGCACCTTGGAATCTGAACATGTGATGGAAAACAACCAAATTGAGCCTTATAAAATGGAAAAACTAAAATTTTGAGATAAGCCCTATAAATCGGAAAGGAGGGAGTACATAGGTTGACAATGGTGTGAGACCGTGATGTCAGGAAACCAGGAGGAAGCAAAATAAATTATAGTTATATATATATATATATATATATATATATATATATATATATAATAAGGAGGCACTTGCGTACATGAGGCTATGGACCTGGTGGGTCCCTATTGTCATCCTATCCAAGTAAAGTCATCTCCTCCCCCGCGCGCGCTTTCGGCCCGAAACTGTCAGCGCCGGCTGCCCTGCTTCCCGGTGCAGGAGATTGATCCGCCTTCAAACGACACAAGTGTCGTCCGTCCGTCCATCTGCCGCACACATTAATGATACGTGGTTGCCGAGGCGACTACTCTGGCGCCACACGCCTGTCCCTCCACCCGCCCACCATTGCTATATAAACTACTGCGCCGGCCATAGCCGCAGTCATCCGCATCCGTTCTCTTTCTCCAGTCCACACCACTACTGCCAACTATGGCTTCCTTGCGCTCCAGCGCTCTTCAGGACGGGTGGACGATGGACCACAAGACGATGACGTCCCAATGGAGAACATGGTAGTCGACGATCCGGCGCCAACTCCCTCCTCCGTGCCATCCTTGCCGGTGCATTGCACCATGACCATCGGCAAGGCCCGTTCCCAATATATGGACAGGGTGAGGCAGATGCGTGAGGAGCACCTCCGGGAGGCGCAGGCTGACGCCGCCTACAACCACCATCTTCTCCAGGAGCACCTGCAGGTGGAGGAGCAGATCGCCGCGGAGCGGGCGGAGCAGGAGGCGCTACTCGACTCATACTGCTCCGCCCACAAGGGGCGCCTCAAGCGCTGGCGGTACCGCATGCTGGTGGCGGAGGTTGCGGCCGCATACAAGAGGCTAGCAAAGAGGGCAATGAAGCGGGCGAGGCGCTGTTTGGCGAGACCGAGGACGAGGCAGAGGACAATGCCGGCTCCGACGAGTCCCCACTCCGCTGGCGTCGACGACGCCCTGCTCCGCTAAGGCCCCACGGCGCCAACAATGAGGCAGAGGACACCACCGGCTCCGCCGAGGCCCCGCCCCGCCAACAACGAGGCAGAGGACATCACCGGCTCAGCCGAGGCCCCACCCTGCCGGCAACGTGGGGGAGGATTTCCACCGCTCCGCTGAGGCGCCGCCCGCCGGCAACGAGATAGAGGACATCGCCGGCTCCGCCGAGGCCCCGCCCCGCTGCCAACGAGGCTGCGCCACATAGAAAATGAGGAAGAGTAGAACATGGTAGGTCGCCGCCACTCAGGTCCAAGTAGGGCCACCGCTGCTACCCTCCGGTTGAAGCCAAGCTAGGCGAGTTGACCATTGACGGCCGGTTAGCTTCTTGGCAGCGATGTGGAGTCGGAGAGCTGCGCTGGAGAAGAACGTTGCTTCTACTTAACTGTTGGTGCAGTTGGCTGACTGACACGTGGGCCCAACAGGCCACATGTCAGTTACGCAACTGCACCTGCAGTTAAGTCACTGAAGCTTCTGTTCGGCTCAGCGGGACACAGGTGGGTAGCTTCGGTTAATTAATTATACCTCCAGCGCACCCCTTTTTAGTTTTTTTAGAGAAGGAGGATGACCCCCGGCCTCTGCATCTGGGAGATGCATGCAGCCACAAACACCCCTTTTTAGTTGAAGAATGTATGAAATGTAATGAAATCCGGCATGTTTATATGAAATCCGACCATGTATGAATGAATTTATTTCGATTAGTTCGAATTCCTGTATCACTGGCATTGGATGAACATGAAAAACAATACGTACTAGCATTATTCCCAGGGTGATCACCATGTTTGCAGCAGTTTCATATGTACTAAACTTAATTTTCTGATGAAAGTGGCAAAATACAGGCCAGCAGTGTGAAATATCCTTATCTTACCTCAATGGGATATGACGGTGCACATACAGATTGGAAGTCTTGTCTCCATTTGTGCAGTTCACTAAAATCAAGCAACATTATCGTACAAGTAGCACAACATATGAAAGCACACTGCAGAATCATGTGAAAGAAGGCTAGTACTGACCTCTCATGATGCGGAATTCAAACAACTCACAAGAAGAAGATCTGAACCAAATTCGCCTTAACGGAGAGGAAGTAAGATCTCCTCTTGTGTAGTTCCACTAAGATCAAGCAATCAAGCAATGTTGTCGGTGTGACGTTTTGGTTGAACTGCACAAAACACTCTTAAAACAAAAGTGTTTTGTGCAGTGCAACAAAAGGTCATAATGGCAACGAGGTGAAGTAGATAACCCTGTTTACACAGAGGTGCAAAGGAAACAATTAGTGGTCAATAACGGTGGATGACACAGAAGCCAACAAAAAGAAGCATCTACCTTATCTAAATGGGAAAGAAAGCAAGACAGTAGCATTTCTCAAACGATGGCATTGATTAATATTAACATAGAGATTATATTAACAATAAAATTCGTTAAACATGTAATTTGCTTTTAACTGTGGCATTGCATTAATTTTCCAACGGCATTATTAGAGGGTGTTTGTTTACAGGGACATTTTGGTGTAGGGACTAAAAAAACTCCGTGTCAGTCACATCTAAACCAAACAGGAGGGACTTTTCGGGACTAAAAGTGGGCATTTGGGACTAAAGAAAGAAGACCCCGAGGGTTTTTGGGACTTTTTCCAACAGTTGCCCCTGCCACACATCGCACCTTGTTTCTATTAGTTCATTACTAGGGGTAACATGGTCTTTTATCATGTCATTTAATAACCTCTAGTCGATGTTTAGTCCCTGGAACCAAGTAGGTAGGGACTAGGGAGTTGTTAACCAAACAGGGCCTTAGATTAACAACAGCTAATGAGTTGCACGGGACAGTGGACGCACCAGCACCATGTGCATCTACCGATGTACTGTGGTCATGCACAGTCTGTTGCAACAAAGAACAAACAACCAAGGAGCATATCTGTGTTGGTCCTAGTTTTGTTATCTTTAGACACCTTTCCCTATGTGAGCACAACAAATCTAGTCCTGCTCAAACTCTACAGCCTTGTCCCTTCCTTTTTGAACTAGTACTTTCGCCCCTTCCTTTCCTCTTTGAACCACGTCCTAGATTTATGCTACAACTTTCCCCACTACTTTCCCCCATTCCTTTCCTCTTTGAACCACGTCCTAGATTCATGCTATACAACTTTCCCCCTTCATTTCCTCTTTGAACCACGTCCTAGATTTATACTATATACAACTTTTCCCACTACTTTCCCCCACTCCTTTCCTCTTTGAACCACATCCTAGATTCATGGTATACATGCAGCTAGAGCAATGCATGTGGATTAAGTAAAATATACCTTAAGGTTCTTGGGGCGTGGTTCGGTGGGCGACGGGACGGCGGCGAAGAAGAAGGGGTCGGAGGCCCTCCCGCGCCGCCGCTGGGTGGCAAGTGAACAGCAGCGCCTGTAGTGGATTCTCTCCCTCACCGACGGCGATAGCGTTAAGCCTCCTTCCCTTCCCAGCGGATGGATACTGCCGGCTCTTTGAGCAGCAGTGAGGGGAGAGAGAGGCCAACGAAGTCTTGTTTAGATCTGGAGAGGGCTAGAGAGTGTGAAGAGAGCAACTACAAGCGCTGAGGCTCCAGCGGGAGAGGGCGAGAGAGTGTGAAGAGAGAAACTACAAGCGATGAGGCTCCAGCGTGTATATATATACTGGAGAGAGAGTGTGAAGCGTGCAAACCCTAGAAAACATTTTGACTAGTCGAAGAATCCTCCTGGCAAAAATTATGCTCAAGTGTAGTTATCGAACCCGAGACTTCAAGTTTGATGAGCGAACAGGCTAACCAACTACACAACCCTCCCGTTATGTTCAACGAGAGGAAAATAACCTTTTATACATTCCTGCATTCGTGTGACAGGCATGCCGTGTTTTTATTTTTTGTGTGTGTGGGAGTCATTATGATTTCAAGCATAATCGTGTCATGTGGCTTTGGTGGTAAGACTATCCACAGTGGTGCAGAAATAATGCAGCCTTAGTCACCTTACCTCTCTCCATGTAGTACATTGGGTCCCACCAGTCAGAGGGTGAAACAAACAAATTAATAAGAAAAAGCGCCAGCGGTGTATCTTACTATCTCACACATCTCGCTACTGCTTGGGAACACTGTCCAATTGATCCCTCTGTTCGCTCACGTACTATTTTAAGTGAATCCTTATTATAACATGCACACAAATTTTGGGCACTTGTATTCGACTTAAGTCAGTGTGCCACTGTATCTCGTATACTTACTACTCCCTCCGTCTAGGTGTAATAAGTCACGTTAGAAGGTGCAACGGGACCAAGGTGCGTGCATGTGCGTGTGTGTGTTTAACAGCATGTGTGTGTTAGAGAGTGCGACAGATCGACCTATTCCTATAGAGATATGGTGTGTAGTGTATGATTTTAGCTGTGAGAGTTGGTGCATCCTCTCGTTTCCGGGCGTGTCCGGTAGGGACATGCGGACAGCTGCCACGCACGCTCCTGACTAGCCTGGCCCACCAAAATCCCCTCCATCGCCCGCGCGCGCTTCCTGCCCGAAACGGTCAGCGCCGCTCCAAAGAATCAGTGCCGCATTCATGCCCGGGCAGAGCGGACACGACCTCTCACTGGCGCAAGAGTGATGGTTGCTTCGTCCATCCAACTTACTGCTGGGTCTATGTGATTTGACGGCTCATTGGTCTTTATTACTGAGGTGGTAGGACTGCTGGATGTCCCACGCTTTCGGCGAAAGGAGGTAGTAGATTTCAAATTTCTCCATTCTTATAGCGGAGGAGTGCAAGAGCAGTGAAAACACATAGGCTCAGTGATTACATGGCCCACCTCACACTATCACCATGCGACACCTAACTCTTTACATAGTACTCCCTCCATTCCTAAATATTACTAGATGAGTCCCCGCGCGTTGCCTCGGAACAGCGGTATATCTCTCTGCGCAAAATTATCGATTTCATAGAACTAAAAAAAAATCTATAACCGCATGCCAAATGTGGTAGCCAAACTAAATAAACTCCCATCATCATTTAGATCATCCCACGTAAGGAAAAAAGATCAGCCAACTCCTACTGCATAATGGGATTATATTTTTCTTTTTGACATGTTAATGGGACTTAAAAGCTCACTTACATGCATGCTACCGCTGCATGCTTGCATGCAGACATGTTGATGTGATTTAAAACCCACTCACATGCATGTGCCACGGTATTTCTGCATGCTTGCGTGTGGCTTAGTGTGGAGCTTCTCAACGTCTAGATCAGACGGCTATTATGACTGATTTACTTCATCTAATGGCTACGTCAATTTTGATGATGTGGCTCAAGGAGAGGATAGAGAATTCCTAGTAGTGGGGGCTAGCTATTACTAGTAGATAAGTCTTTGTAGAGATTCCACTAGGTGAACTACATACGAAACAAAATGAATGTATCAACACTTAAAATGCATCTATATACATCTGCATGTGGTTAATGGTGAAATCTCTACAAAGACTTATATTTAGGAACGGAGGAAGTACTAGTATAGTACTAGTACGTACTGTAATTTATCAGCGAGATAAATTTGTAAAATGCTATGAAGCTTCCAGCTCCTGTTACATGTATCTTGCGTCCAAGGTTTCCCGTTGCAACATTTCATCAAATACAAAGGAGACTAACATGCATGCTATTGCATCTCAATGATTGACAGATCATAGCAAATATGTACTCCCTCCGTTCCAAAATAAGTGTCTCAACTTTGTGCAAACTTTAGTACAAAGTTGTACTACTACTGAAGTTGACACTTATTTTGGAATAGAGCCAGCTAAAGAAAAAAAACGATCCATGTAGTCCCTAGCCCTTGAACCGTGAACCCTGACCAGGCTTCAATTTGCTGGCAACGTTCGTGCTTCCTAATAAATGAAGTTTGCAACCTTTTGACCATCGGATCATTCTGTGCAGTTTCACAAAAATCGAGATGAGCATCCCTGTGGCAAAAAAATTGAAGAAGCATGATTAGAATAAGATTACTAGGACTACTTGATGAGACATAAACTCATCACAAATACAGTACGTAGAAGCCAGTAGAGGTATCAGGTATGTGTGGGGCAAAGAAGTAGAGAAATATCCATAGGGAATGATGTGGGTAGCTGGAGCAGTGGTGCAAGCCGACTGTAAAGGGAGTTGTACCTGAGGGACGTAGCTCAACCTTGAGGAGGGCGGCGGGAGGAGGCAACTGCCCACATCGCGACAGTGAGCAAGGGACGAAGGCAACCTCACCGGCTTTGTGAGAGAGAACCGCGGGGACCCCTGATCGAGACGTGCCGGTAGTGGGTTTTCACCGTCGGCGACGGCCACCGCATCTACACTAAGCATCCACCCCTTCCCCAAGCGGACGTGATCCGCCGGGATGTTAGAGATGTGGCCACAGTCGTTTTGTGCAAGAGAGTGCGAAGAGAGCAACCCCAGCAAGCAACCGTGTAGGCTGGGCCGTCCTGACTATGTATATAGTGGAGCGGTTTCCTTTTCTCTCCATATGAACCTATCATCTTGCGTACGTGCCACTGAAAAAAATGATTTATAAATGACGCGACACCTACTACTCGTTCTCCTATAACCTTGCGCTTGGCATCTCCAAAATATTAACCTTGCAATTGGCTCTTCGCCTCTTCGAGAAGTCAAGCAATAATGGTAGTGCAGTATATATCGTTCTGGCTATATGAGACCGAATGAATTGCTTCACGTCCACCACGTGGGTGAGGGTCGAGGGGCGAGGGAGAGTGCTACTACATACGGAGCAAAATGAGTGAATGTACACTCTAAAATACGTCTATATACATCAGTGTTTGGAGTATGTACTAGTAGTTCATATTGAAATCTACTAAAGGACATATATATTCCAAACAATATGATATAATCATTATAACCTAGGTAGTAGGGACGAGGAGTAAACGAAGGGAGTAGTAAATTTTTCTCCTTGTTCTGCGAGCCACCGCGCGCATGGGTGAGGGAGGAGCAGGCTTCACCTCATCCTGCGAGCCACCGCGCCCATGGGCGGGGAGACGGCGTACTAAGCAAGCTTCTCCTCGTTCTGCGAGTTGACGGGACACATCAAAAGTACTCCAGTGTATAGAGCCTTGCCTCTAAGGTAGGCCCCACATGGTTTGCCTCTTTTTTTAATTTAACATAACGCGTCAAGTCGCAATTTGTTTGTTCACTCATGGTAGACGATCCTCCCTCCACCAAGTGGACAACCAGTACACGTGCCAAATTACCACATGGGTTGCCTTTTTCATACAGAAATGAGCTCCACCGTGTAGCCGCGCGGGTGTGGTTGGGAAAGAGACGGGAGTACGTGCGCCGTGCATGCACCTCTTCTCTTCGTGCACGTCCCCCACCTACATGGGTGTGTGTGAGAGATACAAACCGCGTTTTGAGTGTTTTTTGTTTTGTGGTGGGGGTGGGGGTGGGGTGGGGGTTGATTTCATGAATTATTTGTGGGAATATGTGTACATGACATCTCAAACAAAATTTTGCATGCAATTTGTGTGAAATGGAGGCCTATCCATATCATACATAGAGGGTCGGGCAATCCACGAGAAGAGAGGGAGGGGTCATAGCTATCAATAGAGTCAAAGAGAGGATCAAGTGGGTGGGTGCGAGATCGATGAAGAGAGCCATCGAAATTGTGTGTGTGTGTGTGTGTGTATGTGTGCAAGTCAATGATATAGGGCGACTGGCCTACCGGAACGTTAGAGGGCACATGTCAAGTTTGTGTGTGGCAGGGAGACATGACTATAGCGCTTGATGTATGGGTGTGTGTGGGGGTGGGGGAGGGGTGGGGGAGGGGTTGGCAGAGGCCTAACTATAGAGGTAGAATGACTCGTATATGTGTTGAGAAGGAGAGACCCAACTATGTCTTGAGGGAGATCGGTCGACATCCATACATAATTGAAGGACGGGAAATATGATGGGACAGAGAGAGAGAGAGGAGAGAGAGGGAGGGAGAGGGAGGGAGAGGGGTAGAGTGCTGGATGGGTGATGGATTTGCTTCTCGGAGATGTTGGGAGAGGCCTACTAGACAAACTGAGGGTGGAACTGCAATGTTATCAATAAGAGTGGGGATGTGTTTCTGTGTGTGCCTGTGCGTGATAGATCTGTCCGGACGCATCCATGGATGATGAGGGGGAACCATGTGTTTGGTAAGCAAACCTAACTAGATCGGTAGATCAATTGTTGTTTGTCGGAGGAAGGGAGAGACACAACCAATGAGGTAGATCAATCGATGTGTGGGTAAAAACGAGTTATAAGGACCTAGCTGGCTATATGTATAGCGAGAGATCGGTCGGTGTACGTCCATTTGTTAGAGGCAAATAAGGCCCAGCGAGACGGATAGACAGAGAGAATGGAGCTAGGAGGTGGTGCGAGAGGCCCAACTACTAGCTAGATAGGGGGGGAGTGTGCGGTTGTGAGATCGATGAAAAGAGGGGCGAGGGTTTACACGTGTGTCTGACCATATGAGAGACACGAGGCAAGGACACATAAAGGAGGAGATTGAAGCTGTGTGTGTATGTTGTAGGCAGGCATCGCTAGAGAGGTTTATAGATCGGTGTGTGTCGGAAAGGAGTTGTGGAGACTCTGGGAGAACGACCTAAAGAAAAAAATGAATGTGCCCGGTGGATAGAATGCCGAGGGAGGGGGATGGCGAGGAGGGCGTGTGCATGCACGAGAGAAAGTTAGTGGTAGCTACAAGGTTAGAGGATTGTGTGGGTGTAAGAGACTAACAAAGATCATAATTTGATATGAAAGCGGATTCATATATTTGAATAGGAGATCATAGTGTTTTAAACATTGCATGCATGAATATAGCGGTGATACATGTGCTGTGCACATGTTATACCATAATATGATAATGCATGGCGTTTGCAACTCATAGCTAAATGCCGAACAATCTAAACCATACTATACATCAAACAATCTCACATTTTATTTGAGTTTGTGATAATGTGCGGCGTTTGCAGCTTACAACTAAATATCAAGCAATCTAAACAATACTATATATCGAACATTCTCACATTTTATTTGAATTTGTGGTAATATGTGGTGTTTGCAACTCACATCTAAATACTTGTAGGCGTAGGGGGCGGGGCACCATACATAATGTGATAAACACATTATACATATGAGACATGGTTTAGATTATGAAGATCTAGCTAGAGCTAGAAATGTAATGTGATTTGAAATCAAAATAAAGTGGATTCAAAAAATCTAGTTCGAGTTCATATAGTACATATAGTTCATATGTAACTCGAGACTAATCATGTGGTGTGCTGTGAAGATAATACACAAACGATGGTTTAACTTGACAATAATGATGATTGTAGATCTTATTAAAACAGAGAAACAAATTCAAATGCTTTGACTTCACAACAATCATTACTGTAGATCTTATTCAAATTTAGTTCATATTGAAGCGGTAGTATATACGTTTGGAATGCACTAAAACGTTCATTTGAGTAGTAGGTTGCATGCATTATACACGTAGCCAAATATTTTAATTGAACATAACATGAATTCAAAGTTTTGAATGACATTTGTAGTGTGCATTGATTTGGTACAGTACACGTTAGGCTTGTCCGGAAATTGCAACCCGCGCCTTGTTAGCCCGAAATATTTAAGATTTATCTTTGTCTCGTTGTGCTCCGACAACTCCCTCCATCTCAACCCGCGCCTTGCTATTCCGAAATTACAACGCGCGCAAAAACTCCCACCTCCTGTGAAATCCCGACACGTGAAATGCCCGTGGTACCCCTGAACCGAAAGAACCGCCTCAAATCGGTGGGGGATACTTTCGTAACTTACCCCACATTTCGGACAAGCACGTCTCTAAGCCATGGTTCCCCACTACCATCCCATCCGCCCACCCATTCATACACCGAGGCCGTGAAAACCCGCGACGAAACCCCACACCCTGCTCCGTCCGCCACCCAGCCGGAGCCTCTTCCCCGACGACGTCGTCCACAGGAACACCTCGACATCCCTCATCCACTGTACCAGATGAGGATCCGTTGTCGATCTCATCGTCCTGCTGGTTCAGCCACCCCGTCCTCCACCTCCAAGGAGCTGCCCCGACGTTCCCCTCGTCTTTCGCGCCACCTCCATTCCCACACCGCCGTCTTCACCTGCACCACCGGAAGAGCATCATCATCACCATTTCCTCGGATGAAGCTACGGCCTAATATGCGCCACCAAAGAGGTTGTACACTAATCGCCGCATTTTCTTCTTGATTCGATCTCACGGCGCTGCCGGCGCTCGGTCCCGAGCCGACACGGTGCGTCTCCATCCACGGCGGCGTCGCCGGCCACTTCCTCCACGGTGTCGCTCCCTCGGCGGTGACGTCCACATCAGTAGGAGCTACTGCTGCTTTAGCTCTCGCTCGCGCTGCTGCTCTGCTCTGGCTCTCGGTCCCCTGCCTGGTCTGCTCTTGCTCGCGCTGCTGCTCTCACTCTTGCTCTTGCTTGCGATGCTGCTCCGATTTGGCTACACTTCAGTCGACTGAATCGACTTTTGGGTCAGTCGATTTTCAAGGGGTGCGCTCGCCGGGGTGAAGGAAGAACCAGCCGTAGCGGGGAGGGAGGCTCCCCGGAGAGGTACCCCACTATCTAGCTTAGGGTTCACTATGGGGACGGTGGTCGCCGGCAGTGGCGGGGCGTTGGCGGGGCGGTGGCGTGGGGATCGCCGGAGAAAAAGCTTGGCACAGGGGGGGCTAGAGGGATGGCTGGGGCGGCGGCGGACCAGCGGTGGGGAGTGTTTTCGGGGCGGGCGGGGCGGCGCACCGCCGGCCGCGGGCGGCGGGGGGCTGCTATTTGGCCGGTGGTGGCTGGCGACTCAGGGGGGTGGAGGTTGAAGATGAACCGCAGGCCCTTGATTCCAACGACTGCAAAATCGACTGACCAGAGATGAAAAAGTCAGTCGACCGACGTGTAGCCTCACCTTGCTAGTGCGTTCAGTTTCGACAGCAAAATTCAGTTTCGATAGCAAAATTTAGTTTCGACAGTTAGGTTCAGTTTCGACAGTTAAGTTCAGTTTCAACAGTTAAGTTCAGAGATGAGCGGCTGATGTATTTTACATCTAGCACTTTGTGGTTATGTATTTTACGTCATGTATTGGAGATGCTATTAGAATTCCACTCAGGTTAACGTTGTTCATTGTCTCTCTTGTCCTGCTTCAGCCTCGGCGTCGTACAACTCACCGGAGCTGCTCCAATGACGAAACCCTCTATCACATCGGAGCAGTACCTCGGGCTCCATCTCCAGACGCCTAAGATCTTCTTCCCCTCCTCCGATAGCAAACTCAGCCGGAGCATCCTCACCGGCCAACCCAATCACGCTGAGATCGACATGGCTTCGCCAAAGAGGTTGTACACTTGTTGCATCTCTTTTTTACTCTACATGTTATATATATATTGTCCACTAAGCACACGGATTTGTTCCTTTAGTGTCTCCTTGAAATAAAAAACGTAGGAATTTTAATTTTCACTTGTCCTCCTTTTCAAATTCCTATTCATGAAGCACAAGACTAAGAGATAGTAGCATAATAGCATTATAACCGTACATTTTCTTGTGGTTTGACTTAATCTCACCATGCTTCTTTGCATCCTGTGATCTTCCAATTGTTGTGAATCAAACACCCAGATTGGCAGAAATCCTGTGTTTTTAAATTCTCTGTTTTGCACGTGCATTCCTATCCTATTCCTGTCTATTTCCTATCCCTGCATTGTTGGAATCCTCCAATTCAAACGAGCCCTTACAGAATTACTTCTCTTACAAATAGTTGTCAAAGAAAACCTTGCGTGGTTTGTCCCGCTCCTGCTGCGTCGTCGTCCACCCCAGCTCAGCTACTCCAACGACAAAAGGGTCCAGCACAGCAGGGATCTGGCCTCCAGACTGTCTTTCGCCGCCTCAGATCTTCTTCCCTGCCGCTGGCAGCCATGAAAACTGCATTGCCATCATCAACCGAGCAGATGACCTCGAGGACTACACGGGTCCGCAAGAGAGGTCGCACTCTTTCGTGTCTGCTTACGTTATGCATCGCTTAATATTACATGCTACTTTATCATCCTGTTCACCGATTAGACTCTGAGTCAGCTCCAAACTAATGGTCAAACTTGAGTTTTTAAATGGTTGTGGGGTACATATCGGGCCCGCTATCAATAGTATCTATCTACTATCTGGTTAATCTCCGGTGTCTACCATGAGTTTCATGTTGGGTGGGAAACAAACAGTAAAGAAGTCATTATCTGTATTTATTAACTGAAGCCATTATATGCCTGCTATTATTGGTTTTGGGTCTATCCACAGGTTGCTACCATCACTCTGGATTTCTGCATGCACTCCTTACATAATCTTACTATGTTTTATTCCCATGCATGACAGTTATTGTAAACAATGGAACTGAACATGTAGAGCAAAAGAGACGAGCCTTGCATGGCAATATAATTTCATGCAGACGTCGCGCCATGGTAGGCGCAAAGGCAGCCCCCTCCACGCATTTCGGATTGTAATCGAGAGGAAGATATCTGTTCTGAGGGGGATTCAGAAGGAGAAGATAACTCCTATTTACCCCCTGAGGTCTTCGCTCTAACTTGGCATGCTGATGTTGGTTATATCATGCATATGGTGTCTTGCATTGCTTACTTTATACATCAAATATGTCATCTGCTTAGTTTAGACATCCTTTGTGCGAATGCCATCTGTTTAGTTTATTCATCGTTTATGTGAATTATGCAACGCCACCTTGTTTAGCCAGGCATCATATATGTGAATTTTGCAATGCCATCTTGCTTAGCCAGTCATCTCATATGTAAATTATATCAGGCCATCCTTTTTTTTTGTTACATATTACATTTGTCTAACCATACAATGTCTATACTTTCAATTACTTTTCTTGCTTACCAGCCATTTGAATTGGAGAGCGTGATGGCAGTATCTAAGGGAGTAACAACACGGTCTTCAGAAAGGATAGTGCTACCAGTTGATGCAGATAGAACCACGGTTGTACTTGCCCAAGGACCAGATCCACCACACATAACCCAGACTCTCGCAAATTGTACCCCTACCCAGTTGGACAGAGAACCAGCTACACCCCTTCTAACCCCAACCCCAGCAGATAGTAACCCAGCTCCAGTTGACACAGCACCGTCTCCACCACAAAGCACCCAAACACGAGCAGTTAGTAAGGGAACTGCAATGCCCAAAGCACGAGGACCACCACTCCGAATCCCAACTCAATGCTTAAAGGAGAAGAAGATTTGTTCTCAGGCTAGGTTCTGTAGCTATGGTTCATACTCCTTTGCTCTTGCATTACTGTATTTACTCATACCAACTATTTTCAAATTTGAAGGATGGAATTGAAACTCCAATGGCGCAACAGGTATGTTTTAAACCTGTTTCTTTAACTGGTTTGCTGTTGTAACCTGCTCTATGTTGATTTCAGTTTCAATTGAATAAACAGCTATGTTCTCATGTCATGCACATTACAAGTACTGTTATTGCTCTATAGTTACCCACACTTATATTCTGTCTATTCTGCTTTGTCTTGAACAAATATTATTTGAACTGTGTCTCTATCTTGATTTGGCAACAAAAACTAGAATGATATAGACCATAAAGTGACCATGGTACATAGATATATGTTTGTTTCATGATGTTATCCTGTCCACTTTACTACTGAACTCATTTACCAAAATGAGTTTCATATACAACATGGTAAACATGTGATGTGTCTGCTTGTTTCTCTTTCAGAATGTGGACAAAATATTGGAGAACAGTACCATGTTATACAATGGTAAAGGAAGTAATGCAGATAAGGTCCAACATAGTGAGACATCCCTATTGGTCTCCAAGAAAGCTGATAAAAACTATCTTGACAACAGTGAGGGAACCCAAAAGTCCTGTCTTGATGTAGTGTTCGAGTTACTAGCCACTACTGCTGGCACAAGCTCTTCGAACTCGCTGCCTGAATCAGTTCGTCTTCTTGAGTCTCAACTTCAAGTTGAAAGACATCGATCAGATGTGCTGTGACAGGAAGCTGAAGGGCTGAGGAAGTCCCTGCAGAATTCAGATGCATATTTTCTGGTGCAACAGCAAGCGCTGGAGGATTTAAGCGCCAAACAAGAGAAAGTTAATAAGCTTGCTAAGCATCTTGCCAGCATTATGGGTACCCAGGATATTGTTTTTTGAGATCTTCTGAAGTGGTTTCAGTTCTGGATTTGTTTTGCTCCGGCGTTTATTTGTGCTGGTCGCCAACTTTGACAACTAGTGTATATGATAGCTGCTTTGTTCCCTATATTTGCACTGGTGGCAAACTTTGATGCCCAGTGGATGTAATATGTGTAACAGCCATGATAGCCTAGCATAAGTTGCTTGCTTATTTATTTCCTTGTTGTCTTGTTTATTTGTTTGCTTGTAGTCAGTGCAGTTCTTTTTAAAACTAGGCCACAATAACCACGGGCTAATATTTACTGTTGTGACACTGGGCCTCCTACGGATCGTAGAAATAGTGGGCCTTCTACGGGCCGTAGAAACAATAGGCCTTCTACGGGCCGTTGAAACAATGGGCCTTCTACGGGACGTAGAAATAATGGGCCTTCTACGGGCCGTAGAAACAATGGGCCTTCTACGGGCCGTATCATCAATGGGCCTTCTACGGGCCGTATCATCAATGGGCCTTATACGGGCCGTATGACCATAATGGGCCATCGTTAATAGGCCGTATTTGATGACGCTATGAAAACGGCCCAACGTATTAACGGACCACAAACGGGCCGATGTAACCACAGGCTGAATTTGGCCCACAAGCAGAAAATGACAGTAACGGGCCGTAAGTAAACGAATGCTGGAAATGAGCCCAAGAATAAATGGGCTCTGAGAAGGCCGAAAGATAACATTTGCTGGAAACGGCCCAGCTGAATAACGGGCCCTTAATGGTTATAAAGTGATATACTCTTCATTACGGGCCAATTTCACCACGGGTCGTTAATGGGTGTAAAGTGATACACTGTTCATTGTGGGCCAGTTTCGCCACGGGCCGTTAATAGGCCAAGAGTTACATAGGGCCTCATATGGGCCGAAAGACGTCATGGGCCATACATGGGCCAGAAGTGAAAATGGGCTAGAATCATATTGGATGGCCCAGATGATGCTACTGGGCCTAATTCGGATAGGGTGTAACGGGCCTTGGGTTAGCGGGCTGTAAATGGGCTATATGTGAACAGGCTGTTAACAGGCTTTCCATGGGCCGGCCCGCCACCTTTTGACCAAGTCAAATGGGCCGGCCTTTTCACAAGAATGGGCCTCTGTTGGGCCGTGCCATGTGTCGACGTATCATAGGCGCCTTCCGTCCAATGAGTGGATGACATCTGTCCCAACGGTGAGCCGACACGTGTTTCCTCCAGCCAATGATGATTTTACACGTGGAAAATCTTCATTGGTCGGGGCTGTTAACGGGTTATCGGATCCAAAACCCGACCCGATAGCTTAACGACATTCCGTTACGGTGGATGCCACGTGTCAGTCACCCTTGACGAAAGCACTTCTGTGACGCGTGATTTATCGTCATGAAAGTGGACACTTCCATGATGATAATTTTGGTAATGTCATGGAACACTTCTACGAGAGCGCAGGTATGACTATCTTGATTCTGTCATAAATTTGTCATGGATGTACATGCATGACAAAAAACGCGACCTACTATGACAAACACGTATCATCACGGAAGTGTATTTTTTTTGTAGTGGAGGGACACACCATCTGCATTTGTCAATTGAACCCAAACGGTTACCACACCACATAGCTCTCACGGCGACGCCTACAAGAAGGACACGGTGCCTTGAACAGCGTCACCGCCAACTGCAGTTAGGGTTTCCACCGAAGAAGTAGTGAGGTGGGATTGGGAAGAGGTAGGGCATACCCGAACGACGTCTCTAGGAAGACGACCGACGCTGTCGCAGCCAGTCGGAGCCGACAAGGGAGTTATCCCGATCTGGATTCCCACCACCCAGTCTGCCCCAACTCGATGACTGGCTAGCTTCCAGCATTGACATGTCTGGTGAAACAGAGCGCACCTAGTAGGGAATGGAAGTAGAGGACAGATCAGCATCATCAGTTGCAGGGGCAGCAAGCCACGACACCAATCCACTGATGGATCGACACCATCAAATGCTGGGGCAGGCCACGACGCCAACACGTCGGTGGATCGCCGGCAGCCCGCCAGCCCCGTCGCGCCACCAGAAAGGGAGGCCACATCTGAAGGAAATATGCCCTAGAGGCAATAATAAAGTTATTATTTATTTCCTTATATCATTATAAATGTTTATTATTCATGCTAGAATTGTATTAACCGGAAACATAATACATGTGTGAATATATAGACAAACATATAGTCACTAGTATGCCTCTACTTGACTAGCTCATTAATCAAAGATGGTTATGTTTCCTAACCATAGACATGTGTTGTCATTTGATTAATGGGATCACATCATTAGGAGAATGATGTGATTGACATGACCCATTCCGTTAGCCTAGCACTTGATCGTTTAGTATGTTGCTATTGCTTTCTTCATGACTTATACATGTTCGTGTAACTATGAGATTATGCAACTCCCGTTTACCGGAGGAACACTTTGGGTGCTACCAAACGTCACAACGTAACTGGGTGATTATAAAGGAGTACTATAGGTGTCTCCAAAGGTACATGTTGGGTTGGCGTATTTCGAGATTAGGTTTTGTCACTTCGATTGTCGGAGAGGTATCTCTGGGCCCTCTCGGTAATGCACATCACTTAAGCCTTGCAAGCATTGCAACTAATGAGTTAGTTGCGAGATGATGTATTACGGTACGAGTAAAGAGACTTGCTAGTACAAGATTGAACTAGGTATTGGATACCGACGATCGAATCTCGGACAAGTAACATACCGATGACAAAGGGAACAACATATGTTGTTATGCGGTCTGAACGATAAAGATCTTCGTAGAATATGTAGGAGCCAATATAGGCATCCAGGTTCCGCTATTGGTTATTGACCGAGAATAGTTCTAGGTCATGTCTACATAGTTCTCGAACCCGTAGGGTTCGCACGCTTAAGGTTTCGATGACAGTTTTATTATGAGTTTATGAGTTTTGATGTACCGAAGGAGTTCGGAGTCCCGTATGAGATCGGGGACATGACGAGGAGTCTCGAAATGGTCGAGACGTAAAGATCGATATATTGGACGACTATATTCGGACATCGGAAAGGTTCCGAGTGGTTCGGGTATTTTTCGGAGTACCGGGGAGTTACGAGAATACGGGGGAGAAGTATTGAGCCTTATTGGTCCATACGGGAAAGAGAGAGGGGCTGCCTAGGGCAGGCCACGCGCCCCCCCAAGGCCTAGTCCGAATTGGACTAGGGGGAGGGGCTGCGCCCCCTCCTTCGTTCCCTTCTCTTTTCCCCTTCCTTGTCTCCTACTCCTACTACATGGAAGGACCCCTAGTTGGACTAGGAAAAGGGGAATCCTACTCCCGGTGGGAGTAGGACTCCCTAGGGCGCGCCATAGAGAGGGCCGGCCCTCCCCTCCTCCACTTCTTTATATACGGGGGCAGGGGGCACCCCATGACACACAAGTTGATCTATAGATCGTTCCTTAGCCGTGTGCGGTGCCCCCCTCCACCATATTCCACCTCGGTCATATCGTTGCGGAGTTTAGGCGAAGCCCTGCGCCGGTAGAACATCATCATCGTCACCACGCCGTCGTGCTGACGGAACTCATCCCCGAAGCTTTGCTGGATCGGAGCCCGGGGATCGTCATCGAGCTGAACGTGTGCTGAACTCGGAGGTGACGTACGTTCGGTGCTTGGATCGGTCGGATCGTGAAGACGTACGACTACATCAACCGCGTTGTGCTAACGCTTCCGCTTACGGTCTACGAGGGTACGTGGACAACACTCTTCCCTCTCGTTTCTATGCCATCACCATGATCTTGCGTGTGCGTAGGAATGTTTTTGAAATTACTACGTTCCCCAACAGTGGCATCCGAGCCTAGGTTTTATGGTTTGATGTTATATGCATGAGTAGATCACAAGTGAGTTGTGGGTGATATAAGTCATACTGCTTACCAGCATGTCATACTTTGGTTCGGCGGTATTGTTGGATGAAGCGGCCCGGACCGACATTACGCGTACGCTTACGCGAGACTGGTTCTACCGACGTGCTTTGCACACAGGTGGCTGGCGGGTGTCAGTTTCTCCAACTTTAGTTGAACCGAGTGTGGCTACGCCCGGTCCTTGTGAAGGTTAAAACAGCACCAACTTGACAAACTATCGTTGTGGTTTTGATGCGTAGGTGAGATTGGTTCTTGCTTAAGCCCGTAGCAGCCACGTAAAATTTGCAACAACAAAGTAGAGGACGTCTAACTTGTTTTTGCAGGGCATGTTGTGATGTGATATGGTCAAGACGTGATAAGATATAAGTTGTTGTATGAGATGATCATGTTTTGTTGAAGTTATCGGCAACTGGCAGAAGCCCTATGGATGTCTCTTTGTTGCATAAGATCCAAGTGCCAAATAATTGCTTTACTTTATCGCTATACGATAGCAATAGTTGCAAGAGCAATAGTTTGTGAGACAACCATGTGATGACACATTGATGTAGATCAAGATGATGAAGATCATGGTGTCGTGCCGGTGACGATAGAGATCATGACAATACTTTGGAGATGGAGATCAAAGGCGCAAGATGATCATGGCCATATCATGTCGCATATTTTGATTGCATATGATGTTTATCTATTATACATCTTATTCTTGCTTTGATTGACGGTAGCATTTTAAGATGATCTCTCACTAATTATCAAGAAGTGTTCTCCCTGAGTATGCACCGTTGCCAAAGTTCGTCGTGCCCAGACACCACGTGATGATCGGGTGTGATAAGCTCTACGTCCATCTACAACGGGTGCAAGCCAGTTTTGCACACGCGGAATACTCAGGTTAAACTTGACGAGCCTAGCATATGCAAATATGGCCTCGGAACACGGAGACTGAAAGGTCGAGCGTGAATCATATAGTAGATATGATGAACATAGTGATGTTCACCATTGAAAACTACTCCATCTCACGTGATGATTGGTTATGGTTTAGTTGATTTGGATCACATGATCACTTAGATGACTAGAGAGATGTCTGTCTAAGTGGGAGTTCTTAAGTAATATGATTAATTGAACTTAAATTTATCATGAACTTAGTCCTAGTAGTATTTTGCAAATTATGTTGTAGATCAATAGCTCGTGTTGTTGCTTTCATATGTTTATTTTAATATGTTCCTAGAGAAAACTGTGTTGAAAGATGTTAGTGGCAATGATGCAGATTGGATCCGTGATCTGAGGTTTATCCTCATTGCTGCACAGAAGAATTATGTCCTTAATGCACCGCTAGGTGACAGACCTATTGCAGGAGCAGATGCAGACGTTATGAACGTTTGGCTAGCTCAATATGATGACTACTTGATAGTTTAGTGCACCATGCTTAACGGCTTAGAATCGGGACTTCAAAGACGTTTTGAACGTCATGGACCATATGAGATGATCCAAGAATTGAAGTTAATATTTCAAGCAAATACCCGAGTTGAGAGATATGAAGTCTCCAACAAGTTCTATAGCTAAAAGATCGAGGAGAATTGCCCAACTAGTGAGCATGTGCTTAGATTGTCTGGGTACTACAATCGCTTGAATCAAGTGGGAGTTAATCTTCCAGCTAAAATAGTGATTGACAGAATTCTCTAGTCACCATCACCAAGTTAGTAGAACTACGTGATGAACTATAATATGCAAGGGATGAAAAAACTGATTCCCAAGCTCTTCGTGATGCTGAAATCGACGAAGGTAGAAATCATGAAAAACATCAAGTGTTGATGGTAAACAAGACCACTAGTTTCAAGAAAAGGGCAAAGGGATAGAAGGGGAACTTCAAGAAGAACAGCAAGCAAGTTGCTGCTCAAAGTGAAGAAGCCCAAGTCTGGACCTAAGCCTGAAACTGAGTGATTATACTGCAAAGGAAATGGTCACTGGAAGTGGAACTACTCCAAATATTTGGTGGATAAGAAGGATGGCAAAGTGAACAAGGGTATATTTGATATACAGGTTATTGATGTGTGCTTTACTAGTGTTTATAGTAGCCCCTGAGTATTTGATACTTGTTCGCTTGCTAAAATTAGTAACTCGAAACAGGAGTTACAGAATAAACAGAAACTAGTTGAGGGTGAAGTGACGATTTGTGTTGGAAGTGTTTCCAAGATTGATATGATCATCATCACACACTCCCTATACTTTTGGGATTAGTGTTAAACCTAAATAAATGTTATTTGGCGTTTGCGTTGAGCATGAATATGATTTGATCATGTTTATTGCAATACGGTTATTCATTTAAAGTCAGAGAATAATTGTTGTTCTGTTTACATGAATAAAACCTTCAATGGTCATACACCCAATGAAAATAGTTTATTGGATCTCGATCGTAGTGATACACATATTCATAATATTGATGCCAAAAGATGCAAAGTTAATAATGATAGTGCAACTTATTTGTGGCACTGCCATTTGGGTCATATCGGTGTAAAGCGCATGAAGAAACTCCATAAAGATGGATTTTCGGAATCACTTGGTTATGAATCATTTGATGCTTGCGAACCGTGCCTTTTGGGCAAGATGACTAAAACTCCGTTCTTCGGAACAATGGAACGAGCAACAAACTTGTTGGAAATAATACATACTGATGTATGCAGACCAATGAGTATTAAGGCTCGTGGCGAGTATCGTTATTTTTTGACCTTCACAGATGATTTAAGAAGATATGGGTATATCTACTTGATGAAACATAAGTCTGAAATAGTTGAAAGGTTCAAAGAATTTCAGAGTGAAGTGGAAAATCATCGTAACAAGAAAATAAAGTTTCTGCGATCTGATCGTGGAGATGAATATTTGAGTTACGAGTTTGGTCTTCAATTAAAACAATGTGTAGTTTCACAGCTCACGCCACCTGGAACACCACAACATTATGGTGTGTCCGAACGTCGTAACCGCACTTTATTGGATATGGTGCGATCTATGATGTCTCTTATCGGTTTACCACTATCGTTTTGGGGTTATGCATTAGAGACATCTGCATTCACTTTAAATAGGGCACCATCAAAATCCGTTGAGACGACGCCTTATGAACTGTGGTTTGGCGAGAAACCAAAGTTGTCGTTTCTTAAAGTTTGGGGCTGCGATGCTTATGTGAAAAAGTTTTCACCTGATAAGCTCGAACCCAAATCGGAGAAGTGCGTCTTCATAGAATACCCAAAGGTAACTATTGGGTACACCTTCTATCACAGATCCGAAAGCAAGATTCGTTGCTAAGATGGATCCTTTCTAGAGAAGGAGTTTCTCTCGAAAGAAGTGAGTGGGAGGAAAGTAGAACTTGATAAGGTAATTGTACCTTCTCCCAAATTGAAAAGTAGTTCATCACAGAAATCTGTTCCTGTGACTACTACACCAATTAGTGAGGAAGCTAATGATGATGAT
This sequence comes from Triticum aestivum, assembly GCF_018294505.1. Taxonomy (NCBI): domain Eukaryota; kingdom Viridiplantae; phylum Streptophyta; class Magnoliopsida; order Poales; family Poaceae; genus Triticum; species Triticum aestivum. The sequence continues at coordinate 719,875,537 of NC_057798.1, read as the reverse complement.
CATGTAACTTCAGATCAAGTTACTACCGAATCTCGTAGGTAAACCAGAGTAAGATCCGCACCAGAGTGGTACGACAATCCTGTTCTGGAAGTCATGCTACTAGATCATGATGAACCTACGAACTATGAAGAAGCGAAGGTGAGCCCAGATTCCACAAAATGGCTTGAGGCCATGAAATCTGAGATGGGATCCACGTATGAGAACAAAGTATGGACTTTGGTTGACTTGCCCGATGATCGGCAAGCCATTGAGATTAAATGGATTTTTAAGAGGAAGACAGACGCTGATAGTAGTGTTACTATCTACAAAGCTAGACTTGTCGAAAAAGGTTTTTGACAAAGTTCAAGGTGTTGACTACGATGAGATTTTCTCACTCGTATCGATGCTTAAAGTCTGTCCGAATCATGTTAGCAATTGCCGCATTTTATGAAATCTGGCAAATGGATAACAAAAACTGCAATCCTTAATGGATTTATTAAAAAAGAGTTGTATATGATGCAGCCAGAAGGTTTTGTCAATCCTAAAGGTGTTAACAAAATGTACAAGCTCCAGCGATCTATCTATGGACTGGTGCAAGTATCTCGGAGTTGGAATATATGCTTTGACGAGTTGATCAAAGCATATAGTTTTATACAGACTTGCGGTGAAGCCTGTATTTACAAGAAAGTGAGTGGGAGCACTACAGCATTTCTGATAAGTATATGTGAATGACATATTGTTGATCGAAAATAATGTAGAATTATTCTGCAAAGCATAAAGGAGCGTTTGAAAGGAGTTTTTCAAAGAAAGACCTCAGTGAAGATGCTTACATACTAAGCATCAAGATCTATTGAGATAGATCAAGACGCTTGATAAGATTTTTAATGAGTACATACCTTGACAAGATTTTGAAATAGTTCAAAATGGAACAGTCAAAGAAATAGTTCTTGCCTGTGCTGCAAGGTGTGAAATTGAGTAAGACTCAAAGCCCGACCACGACAGAAGATAGAAAGAGAATGAAAAGTCATTCCCTATGCCTCAGTCATAGGTTCTATAAAGTATGCTATGCTGTGAACCAGACCTATTGTATACCTTGCTCTGTGTTTGGCAAAGGAATACAATTTTCACTACTGGAAACAGGGAATTTGCCATCAGCCAGCTCTTTGCCATCTGCCAGCTGATGGCAAAGAACGTCTTTGCCATCTGCTTATAAAAAACATATGGCAAAGAACTGACAGACGGTAAAGAACATGGTTTCCATCAGCTAATTCTTTGCCATCTGCTAGTGGATGGCAAATAATCTTTGCCATCTGCCAGCTGATGGCAAAGAGGTTGGCAAATCCTGTGGCCGTCAAGAATGTAACGGCATACCAGTCCCACCTCTTTGCCATCTGCCAGCAGACGGCAAAGATTCTTTGCCATCTGCTGGCAGATGGCAAAGAGATGGGACTATCTCTCTCCTTGCTACAAAAAAGCAAAGAGTGAAAAATTAAAGAAAAGAAAACCCCCAGCCTCCCTAAAAAAACCCCAGCCACCCCGAATCAGTCTCAGCCCACTCCCGTGCGTGCTGGAGAGGGTTCCCCGCCACCCTCACCGGTCGCCGCCGCCCTCACCGGTCGCCGCCGCCGTCGGTTTCCCCTACATGGCCGGAGGATAGGCCATCCCGCCGGTCCATTCCCACCCCACCGCGAGGGAGGAGACCGACCGGTTGCGCCTCCCCGCCGGTCGCCGCCCGCCACCCCAAGGATCAAGGCCGGCCGCGCCGGTCCCCGTCGGTCGCTGCTCCGGATCCAGGCCGCCCACCGCCCCGCCCCCGTCAGCCCGATCTATTTCCCACCGGATCCCATCTTCGCCTCCGTCCGACGCGCCTTCTTCAAGGAGCTGCAACCCCATGTCTCAGAGGAGCTATCCCCGACGCCATTGATGCCCGAGCGACGCTCCCAAGCTATGGTGAGCCCCTGCGCCACCGCCCTCTCTCCTCTCCTCCCCTACTCCCTCACCCATCTCTCTCCCCCGCAGACGTACCCCGCCGCAAGGAGGCCAGGAGGCCGCCATGGAGGCCCGTCCCGAGCTCGCCTCGCTGCTCCTCCGGTGACCCTCATTGCGCCTGGATCCGGGCGGATCCGACGATTCCCCGATGCGCAGGCGGGCCGGCACGCGGCGCTAGGCGAAGGAGCCCTCCCATGGCGGTGTCAATGTATGTGTGTGTGTGTGGATAAATTTCGACATGATATGCAAACAATCTGATTGTGGATAATGCTATAAATCTGCTTATAATAATTTTGTGATGCTCAGATTTGTTCAGATAGGCTCATTTTTTCAGTAAAAAGTTGCTCCCCCCATTTCATTGCAGAAATTTTGGGTTGCACAATAATAACCTTCAAAGTAATTTCCACTATAGAGTCTTCTCATGATGATTTCAGATTAATTATAAATGATATGTGTAGTCATTAGTCTAGGTAGATGGTGAATCAAAACTGAATTTCCATAGTATGATGCAAAGGGGACACCTAAATGGATACCGCTCTTAACGAAGAGAAACTTGCATATCATTGACATCTGTTTGCAACACCCGATAGTAGTGTGACACCCAACTAATTTCTGACTAAGCCTCTCTTTGTATATCTAGGATTGCTACTAGAAGATGCCGTTCCAAGTTGCAGCAATGATTTTTCTATGCATGAATAGTCTTTTTCTTCTAAATGGCAGTGCATGCCGCAGTAGCTGGGATAGATGGTAGCAGTGGTGGTCAAGACGACAAGTGACAGTGGGCGCACCTGATACCAAGATGCCAAGGTAAGCAACACACAGATTATATCTCCAGTCAACCTTTATCTTCCAATTTAGAGCTTGTTGCTTCAATCCTCCATCTTCATCCTCCCTCATGTAGCAAAGAATGTAGCGTATATACACCTGAAAGTTGATTCAGTTACCGAAGAGTTGCATAAATGTTTCCTTCTTTTGAAAAGGTAAAGTGCATAAGTGTTTTTTCGATAAGCTCACCTGTAATTAAATGTGGGCTGAAGTGGTTTCCCACTTCCCTAATTTTCTCATTAGTATATCCAAATAAAATAGCATACTGAATGTGTAGCTTTATTATTTCATCTACATTTGTAGGAATGGAAATTCTAAATTGGTTTTGCATCGCTGAATTATCGCTTATATTAGAATATTTCTTCCAGCCTTAACACATAGGAATTGATTTTTTACTTTGGATGTCTGTTCTATTTTCACTTTTAGAGAATGGGGATGCCATATGTACACTTGTTTGGTCTTTATGACTGCACCTTTCTAATTTAATTCTGCTTCCCATAGTCGAGATCTCATGCGTCTTTCTATCTATCTTTACAAGATTTTGAATCCTCTAGCTCGTTACCTGTGTTTGTATTGGCCAAAGGTGGTCGTGGGTCTCGCGCTCGGACAGTTCATCTTGCTGCTTATGACCTCCATCAGATTCTCCTCCGAGCTTGCCTGCCGAGGTACGTAACATGGTCGCCTCCACCTCTAGCTCATGTATTTTTTGCTTGATTGGATTGAGTTGCAAAAATTATTTTTCAGAGGTGGCTGTAGCTATGCAAATCTCAAAATTTATTTTGGCTTTGAGCTTGCAGATGCCAGCACTGCTTGTTTGTATAGATGCTCAAGAAGACTGCTCAAAGGAGGACAGTTTGTAGGACAGTTTGTGTGACAGTGAGTAACATGCCCCCCTCCTTCTCTAGCTCCTCTTTCTTGCTTGACTGGGTTGCATTGCAAGAATTACTGTGCATAGGTAGCTGCAGCTGTGCACATATTTTTATCAAATTGCATTCTAGCTTTGATGTTGCAGATGCGAGCACTACCTGTTTGTATAAATGCTGAAGGAGAAAACTGTTCGGAGAAGGACATGTGTGTGTGAGAGAGAGAGGGAAGGAGAAACAGGGGCCGGGAGTAAGAGGTGAAGAGCAAGGAGAACCACATGTTGTCCCTTTGTCATCGACACCATCCCGCCGTTGCAGGCTTGTCCCCATGGCCTCTCTCTTGTGAGCTGTTACCCTGCCCTGGTTCTTTGTCTCTGCCTCTTTCATGGTTTCTTCCTTTCGAAGATTTCTTTTTTGTCTCCCTTCTAAAGGTAAGTTCTGCCTTAGCATCCTTCATGTTGTAACACAAACAAAATATTAGTGATCTGACAGCAACACCATTTTCTGTTGAGTTATTTAATTTAGATGATTGCTGCTATACAACTTGACTGCCAAAGTCTGTAGCATTTTCTACTTGATAAATAAAGAACCAGGTCACACCATTTTCTTTACTTTATTATTTAGATTATATGCAGGAGTTTTGGTGTGGATTATAGATTCTAAAGTTACTCTTAGCTTGTCAGCTTTGTTGATCCTAATTTACAATGTTCACCAAGGATTATAGACCATGGTACCTTCATCTGTTGTCGACAATTTCCTCTTTCAGATTTGATGTTAGTTTGTACAAGCTAGTGGGTTGTGCTTAGATGGTATGGTTTCTCTGCTATTTAGAAACTACACTTAACACTCATAAAGTACAATGATCGGATCCTAAACTGAAATATTTATTTTGGCGGGTTTAAAATTTGATGTGGGATGGGCATACGAGTTTGATGTTTGCAGTCCTCTCAGAGCTGCAAGTCGCTCGACAACACGACAAATTCAGTTACAGATTTTTACCAAATCTAACTGAAATAAAGTTCAGTTCAGCAAACCATGTCTGTTGGAAGGAAGCAAATTTCTTGCCTTCCGAATCCTACATAGCCATCATATTTTATTTCAGACTGAATAGTCCCAGCTCAGTGTATCCTTGCTAAAATAAGAACATCATTTTTTTAGGGGATGCCACAAAACAAAAACTGACCAGGACTGCATCTCTCATATTTTCTTGCTTAGATTGTTAATCTGAATTCGTGTTTGATATTGTAGTATGGAGGTTTCACCATGATGCATGTTCTGTTGTCGTTTGTTTTCCAACTGCTTTGATATTAATTTACAAGATAGTAAGTTTTATACGTGTGGTTGGATGTCAATCTTTACAGTTTGATGACTAGATTTATCCAAGGAAGAAAAACTGATATTACTAATTATGTGTCATATATAGATGCAGATCCGAGTTGCCATAATGGAATATGGATGGACAACACAAAATAGCCCAGTTCCTTAATTTTGTGTTTGATGGAAGTATATGGTTCAGCCTGTACTGTCCAACATAAATTGACACAAACATGTGCGCGTTTACTCTGAACGGTAATGTAGTGCATGAATGCTACACACTCTCAATCGCTCCATTCCATGTTGGCAACCTACTTCGTTTAATCATGATGATTTTGCTCGCAGATAACAATAGTCTTGCAAGCTTGATCCCCATCATAAATCGAATACTCTTGGTATGCATTTTGATTTAGCTTATTTCTTTCTTTGGATTCATTTATGTATCATTGTTTGTTTCCAAGTGGTTGTCACTCGGATTTTTGATAACTGTAGTGTGGGTCTTGCCAGAGTGGTGTAAGGTGGTGTTGTTATGGAACTTTGCAGCTGGTCCTAGATCGATTCAACCTCCATCTGAATGTTTTAGTTCATTTATGCTTTTGAAATTTTTCTACAGAATAGTGAGGTTATAGTTATTCCCAAACGCCTTGTAGAGAGTATTCTTAATTGTATTCGCTGCTTCGGGTGCTTGTCTATATGTCTTATGAGTATTCACCTATAGCTTGATATCCTACGAGATATGTATTCGGGTGCTTGTCTATATGTCTTCTAGTCTTCTTCTTCTAACTTTCTTCGGGTGCTTGTCTATATGTCTTCTAGTCTTCTTCTAACTTTCTTCTTTCCCATTTTGTAGATTTGCTTCAGATGACGGAAGCTTGGGTTGATGGAGTGCTTGTCTTTAGTTTTTGTTTTGACTTTGTGAAACTTGCTACCTATGATGAAACTGTGTAATATTGATGAAACTATGTATATGTATGGATGAAACTTGCTACTATTGGTAACATGTGTTGGATATGTGTTTGATATATATGTGTTCATGACTATTGGTAATATGTGTTGAATATGCTATATTGGTCATATAAATATATTTGTGTTTGATTTTCTCTGAAAATGAATTGATATAAGAGAAAACAAAATTAAATCGGGCAATATAGGCACTTTGCCATCTGCTGGCAGATGGCAAAGAGCTTTGCCATCAGCTGGCAGATGGCAAAGAGGCCACGTGTCATCTACATGTAAAATTGGGCTGGCCTATTTGGGCCCTTTGCCATCCGCTAGCAGATGGCAAAGCTCTTTGCCATCTGTTGGCAGACGGCAAAGAGCCTGAAGCCTTGCCATCTGCTGGCAAACGGCAAAGTATGCCGCTAGCCTTCTAACGGGGTTAACCCCGTTAAGAGGCTTTTCCATCTGCTAGCTGATGGCAAAGGCACAGGCTCTTTGCCATCAGCCAGCAGACGGCAAAGAAGCGTTTGCCGACAGGGTTTTAGACAAACTGTTTGCCATCTGCTGGCAGATGGCAAAGCCTTTGCCATCCGCCGACCATGCCTTTGCCATCTGCCAGATGGCAAAGTGCCAGATTCCAGTAGTGTTTGATCTAATAGTAGATCACTGGACAGCGGTCAAGACTATCCTTAGTGAGGATTAAGGAGATGTTTCTCGATTATGAATGTGACAAAAGGTTCATCGTAAAGGGTTACGTCGATGCAAGTTTTGACACCGATGCAGATGACTCTAAATCTCAATCTGGATACATATTGAAAGTGGGAGCAATTAGCTAGAGTAGCTCCGTGCAAAGCATTGTAGACATAGAATATTTGCAAAATACATACGGCTCTGAATATGACAGACCCGTTGACTAAAGTTCTCTCACGAGCAAAACATGATCATACCTTAGTACTCTTTGGGTGTTAATCACATAGCAATGTGAACTAGATTATTGACTCTAGTAAACCCTTTGGGTGTTGATCACATGACGATGTGAACTATGGGTATTAATCACATACAGATGTGAATATTGGTGTTGAATCACATAATAATGTGAACTAGATTATTGACTCTAGTGCAAGTGGGAGACTGAAGGAAATATGCCCTAGAGGCAATAATAAAGTTATTATTTATTTCCTTATATCATGATAAATGTTTATTATTCATGCTAGAATTGTATTAACCGGAAACATAATACATGTGTGAATATATAGACAAACATATAGTCACTAGTATACCTCTACTTGACTAGCTCATTAATCAAAGATGGTTATGTTTCCTAACCATAGACATGTGTTGTCATTTGATTAATGGGATCACATCATTAGGAGAATGATGTGATTTACATGACCCATTCCGTTAGCCTAGCACTTGATCGTTTAGTATGTTGCTATTGCTTTCTTCATGACTTATACATGTTCGTGTAACTATGAGATTATGCAACTCCCGTTTACCGGAGGAACACTTTGGGTGCTACCAAACGTCACAACATAACTGGGTGATTATAAAGGAGTACTACAGGTGTCTCCAAAGGTACATGTTGGGTTGGCGTATTTCGAGATTAGGTTTTGTCACTTTGATTGTCGGAGAGGTATCTCTGGGCCCTCTCGGTAATGCACATCACTTAAGCCTTGCAAGCATTGCAACTAATGAGTTAGTTGCGAGATGATGTATTACGGAACGAGTAAAGAGACTTGCCGGTACAATATTGAACTAGGTATTGGATACCGACGATCGAATCTCGGACAAGTAACATACCGATGACAAAGGGAACAACGTATGTTGTTATGCGGTCTGACCGATAAAGATCTTCGTAGAATATGTAGGAGCCAATATGGGCATCCAGGTTCCGCTATTGGTTATTGACCGAGAATAGTTCTAGGTCATGTCTACATAGTTCTCGAACCCGTAGGGTCCGCACGCTTAAGGTTTCGATGACAGTTTTATTATGAGTTTATGAGATTTGATGTACCGAAGGAGTTCGGAGTCCCGTATGAGATCGGGGACATGACGAGGAGTCTCGAAATGGTCGAGACGTAAAAATCGATATATTGGACGACTATATTCGGACATCGGAAAGGTTCCGAGTGGTTCGGGTATTTTTCGGAGTACCGGGGAGTTACGAGAATACGGGGGAGAAGTATTGGGCCTTATTGGGCCATATGGGAAAGAGAGAGGGGCTGCCTAGGGCAGGCCACGCGCCCCCCAGGCCTAGTCCGAATTGGACTAGGGGGAGGGGCTGCGCCCCCTCCTTCCTTCCCTTCTCTTTTCCCCTTCCTTGTCTCCTACTCCTACTACATGGAAGGACTCCTAGTTGGACTAGGAAAAGGGGAATCCTACTCCCGGTGGGAGTAGGACTCCCTAGGGCGCGCCATAGAGAGGGCCGGCCCTCCCCTCCTCCACTCCCTTATATACGGGGGCAGGGGGCACCCCATGACACACAAGTTGATCTACGGATCGTTCCTTAGCCGTGTGCGGTGCCCCCCTCCACCATATTCCACCTCGGTCATATCGTCGCGGAGTTTAGGCGAAGCCCTGCGCCGGTAGAACATCATCATCGTCACCACGCCGTCGTGCTGACGGAACTCATCCCCGAAGCTTTGCTGGATCGGAGCCCGGGGATCGTCATCGAGCTGAACGTGTGCTGAACTCGGAGGTGCCGTACATTCGGTGCTTGGATCGGTCGGATCGTGAAGACGTACGACTACATCAACCGCGTTGTGCTAACGCTTCCGCTTAGGGTCTACGAGGGTACGTGGACAACACTCTTCCCTCTCGTTGCTATGCCATCACCATGATCTTGCGTGTGCGTACGAATGTTTTTGAAATTACTACGTTCCCCAACAACATCAGGGGACGCCGCCCCGGAACCATGGCATTATGTCGTCAGGGAGCAGCACAGGGCCCCGCCGCCGCAATCCCTGGCTACGTCTCGGGTTTGCCTCACGCCGGCCTCATGTAGCGACGAGGAGGGATGTATTATACCGGGGCTCCGGTGGCAGTTGGAGGGATCGCCCCCGAGTTGCATGGTATCAATTTAAGTTGTTGAAGCTAGAAAGTAGTAGAGCACTCTGGGTTCAAAGAGAGGTAAGAGCATCTCCAACCGAGCCCCCAAGAACGCCCCCAGGTCACTTTTTTGGCACCGGCGCATAAAAAACGTCCCAGCCACACCCCAAGACCCTACTTTTCGCCGAATTTGATAAAAAATACAACCGGCGATCCCACCCCAAACCCAGCCCCCCGGGGGGCAGCTGGGGACGTCGGTGCTACTTTTTTGCCTCGCGTGGCCCACTTGCAGCCACATCTCCCCCCCGTCGCTTTCTCCGCTTTCTCCTTGCAGAGCCTCCACCTTCCCTCTTCCCGTCCGCTTTCTCTTTCCCCGTGCCAGCTCGAAGCCCAGCCCCGCCTCGGTGCCTCTGAGGGAGTCCTGGATTAGGGGGTATCCGGACAGCCAGACTGTATACTGTGTCCGGACTATTGGAGCGTGAAGATACAAGACTCAAGACTCCGTCCCATGTCCAGATGGGATTCTCCTTTGCATGGCAGACAAGCTTGGCGATTCGGATATTATATTTCCTTCCTTGTAACCGACTCCATGTAAACCCTAGCCCTCTCCGGTGTCTATATAAACCAGAGAGTTCGGTCCTTAGAGGGACGATCACAACATTCATAATCATCATAGGCTAGCTTATAGGGTTAGCCTCTACGATCTCGTGGTAGATCAACTCTTGTACTACTCATATCATCACATATCAATCAAGCAGGAAGTAGGCTTTTACCTCCATCGAGAGGGCCCGAACCTGGGTAAACATTGTATCCCTTGCCTCCTGTTACCATTAGCCTAAGATGCACATATCGGGACCCCCTACCCGAGATCCACTGGTTTTGACACCGACATTGGTGCTTTCATTGAGAGTTCCTCTGTGTTGTCGCTGCCAGGCTCAATGGCTCCTTCAATCATCAACAACGTGGTCCAAAGCGAGACTTTCTTCCCCGGACAGATCTTCGTGTTCGGCGGCTTCGCACTACGGGCTAATTCGCTTGGCCATCTGGAGTAGGTCGACAGCTACGCCCCTGGCCATTAGGTCAGGTTTGGAAACCTAAACTACACGGCCGATATCCACGGGGACTTGATCTTCAACAGATTCGGGCCTACACCAGGAGCGCTGGACAGTCACGATGTGCACGGCTTAGACCTGTTGTCGGACACTGCTCGGGATATCGCCCCTGCAGGAGTCCCGGACCTAAACCCGGGGCAGATTGCACCGCCCAAGGACGGGTGGATGGACCCCGCTCCGGAGGCCGCACACCCATTGGCGGTAGAGCCGAACACAGGCTTCACCCCTAAGGAAGCCTGTGGCACCGGACCCCCGGACTCGTATCCGGCTGCCGGTTCCAGTCCGCGCACCTCCGAGCCCGCCGAACCTGGTTGGGCTCCGATAATGGAGTTCACCGCCACGGATATCTTCCAGCACTCGCCCTTTGGCGACATGCTAAACTCGTTAAAGTCTCTCTCCTTGTCAAGAGACTCTTGGCCAAACTATGTCTGGCTCGAGTGGGAAGCTAGCGACGAAGGAATTCGTTGCCCACCCACCACCCACTTCATAGCCACGGTCGATGATTTGACCGACGTGCTTGACTTCGACTCCGAAGACATCGACGGTTTGGATGGCGATGTAGGAGAAGAACAGGAACCACCACCCACAGGGCGGTGGACAACCACCTCTTCATATGACATATATATGGTGGACACTCCAAAAGAAACCAATGGCGATGAGGCAATGGAGGATAACCCTTCCAAGAAGAAAGCAAAGCATGGACGTCACCAGCGCCGCTCCCAGCCCCACCACAGCAATACCGGCACCGGAGACAAAAACAACCCGGACGGTGCCGAAGATGAATACAACCCCGATCAGCCCGCCTTCGAGCAGGACGAGTAGGAAGATGGGCAGGACAGCCCAGATGAACAAGCGACGGACGGGTATTTGGAGGAGGACAACTACATGCCCCCTTCAAAGACGAGATTAGCCTCGGCGACGACGAGTTCGGCGTGCCTGAGGACCCCGTGGAGCAGGAGCGCTTCAAGCGTCGGCTTATTGCCACTGTGAGGAGCCTGAAGAAGAAGAAGCAGCAGCTTCAAGCTGATCAAGACCTGCTCACAAACAGATGGACAGAAGTCCTGGCAACCGAGGAATATGGACTCGAGCGCCACATGGCTGACTGGCCACCTCGTGGCTGGGATAAAACGGAATATCAGCCCTAATACCAGCCCGCACCCCCGCGCCAGTTTACTACGGCCTGGGGCAATACTCAGGACCTGTGAGACAGATTGGAAAACACCGCAGGACAACCAAGATCGATCTACGGATCACGGGGGCGCGCTATAGCACATGACGATGACCGTCATACCGGATACACTAGCAGTAAATCCGGCCGGGCCGAACACAATCAACCAGACTTAGTCGGACTGCGTCACGACATAGCCCGGCACAGAGGCGCCGCACACCCCCTCTACTTCACTGATGAAGTAATGGATCATGAATTCCCAGAAGGGTTCAAACCCGTGAACATTGAATCATATGATGGCACAACAGACCCCGCAGTATGGATTGAAGATTTCCTTCTCCACATTCACATGTCCCGCGGAGACGATCTACACGCCATCAAGTATCTTCCCCTTAAGCTCAAAGGACCCGCCCGACACTGGCTAAACAGCCTGCCCGCAAATTCCATTGGAAGTTGGGAAAACCTGGAAGACGTGTTGCTCAACAACTTCCAGGGCACATACGTGCGACCACCGGACGCCAATGACTTGAGCCACATTACTCAACAGCCGGGAGAATCAGCCAGGAAATTATGGACTCGGTTCCTAACTAAAAAGAACCAAATAGTCGACTGTCCGGACGTCGAAGCCCTGGCGGCCTTTAAGCATAATATCCGTGACGAGTGGCTCACCCGACACCTCGGCTAGGAAAAACCCAAGTCCATGGCGGCACTCACGACACTAGTGACCCGCTTTTGCGCGACCGAGGACAGTTGGTTGGCTCGCAGTAGCACCACGCCACATTCCGGCACTTCGGACATATGTGACAATAAAGGAAAGCCACGACATAACAAACATAAGCGTCGGAACAAGGGCGATAACACTGAATACACGGATGTCAATGCCGGATTCAGCGCCTCAAAATCTGGTCAGCGGAAAAAGCCGTTCAAAAGAAACAATCAGGGACCGTCCAGTCTGGACCGCATACTAGAACGTTCGTGCCAAATTCATGGCACCCCTGACAAACCATCTAACCACACTAATAGAGACTGATGGGTGTTCAAACGGACCGGTAAAATAAACGCCGAAAACAAGGACAAGGGGCTGCACAGCGACGATGACGATGAGCCTCGGCATTTGAACACGGGGGGCCAGAAGAAATTTCCTCCCCAGGTGAAAACGGTCAACATGATCTACGCTACCCACATCCCCAAAAGGGAACGGAAGCGAGCACTACGGGACGTCTACACGATGGAGCCAGTCGCCCCAAAATTCAACCCATGGTCAGCCTGTCCAATCACCTTTGATCGTAGGGATCACCCTACCAGCATTCTTCACGGTGGTTCGGCCGCATTGGTTCTCGACCCAATCATTGACGGGTTTCACCTCACACGAGTCCTTATGGACGAAGGCAGCAGCCTGAACCTGCTTTATCAGGACACAGTGCGCAAAATGGGCATCCACCCTTCAAGGATCAAGCCCACCAAAACTACCTTTAAAGGTGTAATTCCAGGGGTAGAGGCCCGATGTACGGGCTCCATAACACTGGAGGTGGTCTTTGGGTCTCCGGATGACTTCCAAAGCGAGGAGTTAATCTTCGACATCGTCCCTTTCCGCAGTGGTTATCACGCACTGCTCAGACGAACTGCATTTGCTTGATTCAATGCTGTGCCACACTATGCATACCTTAAGCTCAAGATGCCAGGACCTCGCGGGGTCATAACAGTAAACGAAAACATGGATCGCTCTCTCCGTATAGAAGAACATACTGTCGCTCTCGTGGCACAGGTACAAAGCAGTTTCCCCCGGCAAACCACCAATACAGCGACACCAACTCCGAACACCGTCAAGCGAGTCCGAAGTGCTCAGCAACAGGATCGCCAGGCACGCCAAGAGCGTGACTAGCAGTCCGGCCTCCACTCCAGTCCCATAGAGGCAGCATTGGTGCCGTGCGTACACAATTATGCACTCAAAATACCATGGGCATAGGCTGAGGCGCCATAGTGGCACAGTCAATAGTGCGGGTCAGCCGCAACACACTTTAATAACCCCCTTTATCTTTCAGGGACCCGCTTTCAGGCAGCCTCTCCAGAAGAGCCGGCTCATCGGACTTTCACAAGAGAGAAATCCAAGGAGGCAAAAGGCGTCACGCACAAAGGAATACCGAGGTGGAATCTATTCACGATCGTTAATACCTGTTTTATATACCTGTACACGGCGTGCCCTTGGATAGGACATGTCAAATAGTCCTATTTATCTCTGCTTAATGCATTCATTGTAAACATACGCTTAGACGTATTATACATCAATGGGATATTATATACGGCGTCAGCTTATTATTCCTATCTGCACATTTTTTCTATAAATGTTTATTTACTATTGCATCCATACACTTTGGTACGTTTATTTTGCCAGGGGCTTCTTATGGCGCCCCGTAATACGGCAAGTCAAGTCCGAACACTTTCAACAGTGCGGCACCCCGAGCTTATAGCACTATATGCATTAGCTCCGAATCATGTCTTGGGTCAATAGTTGGGTTAGCACGGCTCCCTTGTTTTGGTGCCTTACGTTCCGTTATATCGGCTAAGGTAGCGCAGGGAGAACTACTGCGATTGTGTCCCGGTTCTTCCGGACGAGCACCTCAGTAGAAAAAGCCGAAAACTGACCGGCATGATGTGGCGAGAGCTGGTCACTGTTCGAGAGGTCTTAAAATCCTTAAAGATTTTTCCGCTTTAGGCAAGGAATCGGCCTTGTCCGATTTAGGCGTATATAGCGCCCCAGTTCGGCCTTCCGAATTCTAGGGGCTTCACCAAAATTTAAAATTGTAGACTTCTATGGCTAAGTGAAGGTTATAAAGCCGCATAGTCCGATTTCCTTGTTCGCTGCGCTAGACACCTCCTTTAGGGACCAAATATTTGGATAAAGAGTGTCAGGGTTTTCCACGAACACCCCAGTACTAGCTACGCGGGGGCAGAAGCCGACGATTGGCCTACTTTCAGAATTGTATAAACAGCCGCACAAAAGGTAATATTTTAAATCAAAAAGCGCTACATGGTGCAAGTAACTTCGTCTTTATATTACAAACATGACAGAAGTGAATTCACTCTAAAATTGTGTCCTTGGTACATTCATCGGCCACGAGACGAACACCCTTGATAACGCCATCACAATATTTCTTGGGACAACGATGCGCCTTGCCCTCCGGCGGCCCGTCCTTCACCAGCTTCTCCGCATGCAGCTTTCCCCAATGCACCTTTGCACGGGCAAAGGCCCGGTAGGCACCCTCAATGCAAACAGATCGCTTGATCACTTCAAGCCGCGGACAGGCATTCACCATCCGCTTGATCAGGTCAAAGTAGCTAGTGGGCAGGGGCTCACCAGGCCACATCCGGACTATGAAATCTTTCATAACCGCTTCGGCCGCCCTGTGGAGTTCAACCAACTGCTTCAGTTGGTCACTCAGAGGCACTGGGTGTTCGGCCCCAGCATACTGGGACCAGAACAACTTCTCCGTGGAGCTCCCTTCTTGGCACGGTAGAACTCTGCGGCATCTGATACGCCGCGTGGCAGATCTGCGAATGCCCCTGGAGAGCTCTGAATCCGGGTGAGTAAAAGAAATGCCTCCTCCACATGCTTGCTTTGCACAAAGAATGTCTTACCCGCCGCTATCTTTTTGGCCGCTTGGATTTCATACTGGGCTTTTTCGGCTTCGGCCTTGGCGTCTTTCATGCTCAAAAGGGCCTTCGCAAGCTCAGACTCCTTTGTCTTGAAGTCACGCTCCAAGGACTCGAACTTCTTGCAGAGATCCTGGAGCTCTTATTGTACCTCGCCCACTCTAGCATCTTGCTTCTCGCGGTCCTTGCGCTCCAGAGCCGCCTTGTCTTCGGCCTCGGGTAGTGCCTTTTTCAGGGACGCCACTTCGGTCATGGTCCCTATTACCAAATAATGACAGTTCCTTAGGGTCACCAATCTTTTCTATCCTTTGTGATATGTGATAGAGGTATCACTCACCTCTATTTTCTTCGAGCTGCCTCTTCGTGAGGCCGAGCTCCTCCTGGGCCTGCTCCAAGTCCCGTTTGAGTCCGGAGACTTTCGTTGTGCGGACAGCAGTGGCAACCAGCGCCGCCTGTTTATTCACATGAACAACTACTATTAAACTACTGTGGATTATAATTAACCCTCTGTTTGGCTTTTCGTTTCGCACACCAAACAGAGTATCATGGGCTACTACCTATCGGGTGATAACTTCACACTTTTTTACTTACCTCAAAGCCTGTTAGGAGGCTGGTGCAGGCTTCGGTTAGTCTGCTCTTGGCGGACAGAACCTTCTGAATCACCGCACTCATAAGAGTATGGTTCTCTTCATCCAGGGAAGCTCCGTGAAGCGCTCCCAGCAGACTATCCAATGCCTCGGGCGTAACAGAAGCCCTCGGCACGGACGGCTCGCCCTCCCTGACGAGGAGCTGCCTGCCTGGGTCCGATACCATTGGAGGTTCCGGCACAGTATCCGGCGGAGAGCCCGGCTTGTTGCGGCTCTCGTCGGCACGATCCGCAGGGATCTTATACCCCGCATGCCCGGCATATGAAATGCCGCCTTGGGGCGTCGCCAGAGTCACCTCCCCCTGCTCTGGGAGCCATTGGGACAACACCTCCGTGGCATCCGCAGGATGAGGAGTAGTGGCCGTCGGGAGCGAATTCATCGCTGAATCACTCAAGGCCCATCTGAAGACGATACCTCGGGATGGATCCTGGCCGGACTGCATACTTGTTCAGCATTATAACAAGACTATGAAGCAAAGTTGCACTAAAGTACAATAGAGTGCGGATACTCTTACGATCTTGCAAGGGGTTTCCCCCTAGGCAGCCACCCCTCCTCGCTATAGGCGGCAGTGGTGGAGTAATCTGGAAGGGACGTCTTTCCCTTCTTGGACGTCCCGACCTCCCCCTCCGGGGTGGCCTTCCTCTTCTCCCCCCAGTGCGGGGAGGCAGAGTTTCTTCGTGTTCCCCCCCCCCCCGCCTCCACGGAGAAATCCGCCTCGTCGTCTTCGGACAACGAGGATATAACGGCCTTGCGTCGGGGACCCTTCTTGGTCCCCTGCCCGCCATCTCAGGTCCCCCATCCTCTCCGGATGGGGCGTCTGATGTCTACTACATAGCCTTCTTGTAGACGTTTGTTGGGCCTGCAAGTGCACAGGTTTGTAGGACAGTAGCAAATTTCCCTCAAGTGCATGACCTAAGGTTTATCAATCCGTAGGAGGCGTAGGATGAAGATGGTCTCTCTCAAACAACCCTGCAACCAAATAACAAAGAGTCTCTTGTGTCCCCAATACACCCAATACAATGGTAAATTGTATGGGTGCACTAGTTCGGCGAAGAGATGGTGATACAAGTGCAAAATAGATGATAGATATAGGTATTTGTAATCTGAAATAATAAAAGCAGCAAGGTAAAAAGTGGTAAAAGTGAACGTAAACGGTATTGCAATGATAGGAAACAAGGCCTAGGGTTCATACTTTCACTAGTGCAAGTTCTCTCAACAATAATAACATAGATAGATCATATAACAATCCCTCAACATGCAACAAAGAGTCACTCCAAAGCCACTAATAGTGGAGAACAAACGTAGATATTATGGTAGGGTACGAAACCACCTCAAAGTTATCCTTTTTGATCGATCTATTCAAGAGTTCGTAGTAAAATAACATAGAGCTATTCTTTCCGCTCGATCCATCATAGAGTTCATACTAGAATAACACCTTAAGACACAAATCAACCAAAACCCTAATGTCACCTAGATACTCCATTGTCACCTCAAGTATCCGTGGGCATGATTACGATATGCATCACACAATCTCAGATTCATCCAACCAACACAAAGTACTTCAAAGAGTGCCCCAAAGTTTCTACCGGAGAGTCAAGAAAATGTGTGCCAACCCCTATGCATAGGTTCATGGGCGGAACCCGCAAGTTGGTTACCAAAACATACATCAAGTGGCACGTGATATCCCATTGTCACCACAGATAAACACGACAAGACATACGTCAAGCGTTCTCAAATAAAGACTCAATCTGATAAGATAACTTTAAGAGGGAAACTCAATCCATCACAAGAGAGTAGAGGGGGAGAAACATCATAAGACCCAATTATAATAGCAAAGCTCGCGATACATCAAGATCGTGCCATAGAGAGAACACGAGAGAGAGAGAGATCAAACACATAGCTACTGGTACATACCCTTAGCCCTGAGGGTGAACTACTCCCTCCTCGTCATGGATAGCGTTGGGATGATGAAGATGGCCACCGGTGATGGATTCCCCCTCCAGCAGGGTGCCGGAACGGGCTCTCGAGAGGTTTTTGGTGGCTACAGAGTCTTGCGGTGGTGGAACTCCCGATCTATCTTGATATTCAATGTTTTTAGGGTATGTAGGCTTATATAGGCGAAAGAAGTCGGTTGGGGGGTGCTCGAGGGGCCCACGAGATAGGGGCACCCAGTAGCGGGGGCGCCCCCTATCTCCTGGCCTCCTCGAGGATCTTCTAATGTGAACTCCAAGTCTCCAGGATGATAATCTTCCAAAAAATCACGTTGCCGAAGGTTTCATTCTGTTTGGACTCCGTTTGATATTCCTTTTCTTCAAAATATTGAAACAGACAATAAAACAACAATATGGGCTGGGCCTCTGGTTAATAGGTTAGCCCCAAAAGTAATATAAAAGTGTATAATAAAGCCCATAAATTATAGATACGTTGGAGACGTATCAGCATCCCCAAGCTTAATTCCTACTTGTCCTCGAGTAGGTAAATGATAAAAGAAAGAATTTATGAAGTGTGAATGCTAGAAGGTGCACAAGTTTGATCAATAATAATTTCAATCACCTTTACTAGCATCATTATATGTCATAACAGTAGTTCAACTCATAAAACTTTTCACGATAAAGTAACACGATATTCACAAGTTAAAGCATAGACCATAAACTTTCTTGAAAACTAGCAAACTTCATTCTTAGTCATCAAACAATTGCAATTCATCCTATTTTCAGGAAGATTCTATGTCAGAGCTTTGAATTAGCAAACTTCACATACTCAACTATCATATAGTCTTCTACAATCGCTAATACTCACGCAATACTTGTGGTTATGAAGTTTTAATCACACACAGAGAAAGATAGGGGCTTATAATGTTGCCTCCAAACGTATTCACCTTTGGGTGATGTCAACAATAATAGTTCATGCTAACGTACATCCAATTGGATATATATATCAGGATCACCCTAACACGAAGTGCTTGCCAAAGGATAAAATGAAAAAGGGAAAGGTGAAGATCACCTTGACTCTTTCATAAAAGTAAAAGACATAAAGTAAAAGATAAGCCCTTCGCAGAGGGATGCAAAGGTTGTCATGTGCTTTTAGGGTTGGATACACAAAATCTTAATGCGAAAGAATGTCACTTTATATTGCCCCTTGTATATGGACCTTTATTATGCAGTCTGTCACTTTTATTGCTTCCATAACAAGATCGTACAAAGCTTATTTTCTCCGCACTAATAAGTCATGCATATTTAGAGAGCAATTTTTATTGCTTGCACCGATGAAAACTTACTTGAAGGATCTTACTCAATCCATAGGTAGATATGGTGGACTCTCATGGCAAACTAGGTTTAAGGATATTTGGAAGCACAAGTAGTATCTCTACTTGGTGCAAGGAATTTTTGGCTAGCATGAGGGGGAAAGGCAAGCTCAACATGTTTGAATGATCCATGACAATATACTTTAACTGAGATGTGAGAAAACATAACCCATTATGTTGTCTTCCTTGTCCAACATCAACTCTTTAGCATGTCATACTTAATGAGTGCTCACAATTATAAAAGATGTCTATGATAATATATTTATATGTGAAATCTCTCTTCCTTCAATATTCTTTCATGAATTGTTCAAATGACTAATACAATGCTTGCTAACCGTCAATAAATTTACAAACTCTACTTCTTAGATGTGAAGTCATTACTCCCCATGGGATAAGCAAATGAAACATATATAAATTCAGATTTATGACATTCAATTCATTCAACCATTTACTCAAAGGATATAAGTGAAGCACGCGAGTAAATGACAAACTACTCCAAAAATATATAAGTGAAGATCAATGAGTAGCTAAATAATTACGTAACTATGAGAAGACTCTCTCTCATTCAAGAATTTCAGATCTTGGTATTTTGTTCAAAGAGCAAGAAAATCAAAACAAAATGACATTGCAAGGATAGCACAACTCATGTGAAGAAGCAAAAACTTAGGCTCAACCGATACTAATCGATAGTTGTTGAAGAAGAAAGGTGGGATACCTACCGGGGCATCCCCAAGCTTAGATGCTTGAGACTTCTTGAAATATTATCTTGGGTGCCTTGGGCATCCCCAAGCTTGAACTTTTGTGTCTCCTTAATTCCTCTCATATCATGGTTTCTCTTTTTATCAAAAGCTTCATCCACAACAAACTCAACAAGAACTCGTGAGATAGGTTAGTATAAACCAATGCAAAACCTTATCATTTTCTACTATAAGAAATCACTAAAATTATTATTCAACATTGCATACTAAATTCCTCTGCATATTTAATACTCCTATCCTCAAATAGAATGATTAAACAAGCAAACATATGCAAACAATGCAAACATAACAGCAATCTGCCAAAACAGTACAATCTGTCAAGAATGCAAGAGTATCAATACTTCTCTGACTCCAAAAATTATGAAAGAAAATTCCCACTTTAGTAAATTTATCAGATCTCATTATGCAAAAATATTCAACATTCGATCATTCTCTGACTTTTCTAGGGAATTTTTGCAACAGCGGTAAACTTTCTGTTTTCAAACAGCAACATGTATACTAGCAAAATAAGCATGGCAAAGGCTATCCTTGACATTTTTATTGAAACTAAAGATGCAAAACATTATTATAAATAACAGCAAGAAAATACTAACAAGATAAAATGACGCTCCAAGCAAAACACATATCATGTGGTGAATAAAAATATAGCTCCAAGTAAAGTTACCGATGAACGTGGACGAAAGAGGGAATGCCTTCTGGGGCATACCCAAGCTTAGTCTCTTGGTTGTCCTTGAATATTACCTTGGGGTGACTTGGGAATCCCCAAGCTTAGGCTCTTGCCAATCCTTATTCCATAGTCCATCGAATCTTTACCCAAAACTTGAAAACTCCACAACACAAAACTCAACAGAAAACTCGTAAGCTCCGTTAGTATAAGGAAATAAAACAGCCACTTAGGTACTGTAATGAACTCATTCTAAATTCATATTGGTGTAATATCTACTGTACTCCAACTTATTATGGTCCATACCCTCCAATACTACTCATAGATTCATCAAAATAAGCAAACAACACATAGAAAATAGAATCTGTCAAAAACAGAACAGTCTGTAGTGATCTGTATCAAACATATACTTCTTGAACTCCAAAAATCCTACCAAATTAGGAAGTCCTACGAAAACTGTGTACCAATCCAGATCAAAAAGAATCAGATCAGAAGAACGTTTCTGTGAATTAACACAACTAATTTACTGGGTCAAAAAGTTTCTGATTCTCAGCAGGATCAACACAACTATCACCGTAAGCTATCCTAAAGGTCTTACTTGGCACTTAATTGAAACAAAAGCTATAAAACATGATTACTACAGTAGCATAATCATGTGAACACACAAAAACAGTAAGGATGAATATTGGTTTGTCTCCCAACAAGCGCTTTTCTTTAATGCCTTTATAGCTAGGCATGATGATGACAATGATGCTCACATAAAAGATAAGAATTGAAACATAAAGGGAGCATCATGAAGCATATGACTAGCACACTTAAGTCTAAACCACTTCCTATGCATAGGTATTTTGTGAGCAAACAACTTATGGGAACAATGATCAACTAGCATAGGAAGGTAAAACAAGCATAAGTTCAAAAATTGAAGCACATATAGAGGAAACATGGCATTATTGCAACTCCTACAAGCATATGTTGCTCCCTCATAATAATTTTCAGTAGCATCATGAATGAATTCAACAATATAACCAGCACCTAAAGCATTCTTTTCATGATCTACTAGCATAGAAAATTTACTACTCTCCACATAAACAAAATTCTTCTCATGAATAGTAGTGGGAGCAAACTCAACAAAATAATTATCACGTGAGGCACAATCCAATTGAAAACTAAAATCATGATGAAAAGTTTCATGGTTATCATTATTACTAATAGCATACAAGTCATCATAATAAGATTCAACATCCTCCAAAATAGTGGGATCACTACTTCCTAAAGTTGACACTCTTCCAAACCCACTTTCATCAATATAATCATCATAAATAGGAGGCATGCTTTCATCATAATAAATTTGCTCATCAAAACTTGGGGGACAAAAAATAGCATCTTCATCAAACATAGCTTCCCCAAGCTTGTGGCTTTGCATATCATTAGCATCATGGATATTCAAGGAATTCATACTAACAACATTGCAATCATGCTCATCATACAAAGATCTAGTACCAAACATTCTAGTGCATTCTTCTTCTAGCACTTGAGCACAATTTTCCTTTCCATCATTCTCACGAAAGATATTAGAAAGACGAAGCGTATGAGACAAACTTAACTCCATTTTTTTTGTTTTCTTTTATAAACTAAACTAGTGATAAAACAAGAAACAAAAAGATTCGATTGCAAGATCTAAAGATATACCTTCAAGCACTCACATCCCCGGCAATGGTGCCAGAAAAGAGCTTAGTTGACGGGTGTGAGTGAGTGCCGCTTACCTAGCCTCCCCGGCAACGGCGCCAGAAAAGATCTTGATGTCTACTACACAACCTTCTTCTTGTAGACGTTGTTGGGCCTGCAAGTGCACAGGTTTGTAGGACAGTAGCAAATTTCCCTCAAGTGGATGACCTAAGGTTTATCAATTCGTAGGAGGCGTAGGATGAAGATGGTCTCTCTCAAACAACCCTGCAACCAAATAACAAAGAGTCTCTTGTGTCCCCAACACACCCAATACAATGGTAAATTGTATAGGTGCACTAGTTCGGCGAAGAGATGGTGATACAAGTGCAAAATAGATGATAGATATAGGTATTTGTAATCTGAAATAATAAAAACAGCAAGGTAACAAGTGGTAAAAGTGAGTGTAAACGGTATTGCAATGATAGGAAACAAGGCCTAGGGTTCATACTTTCACTAGTGCAAGTTCTCTCAACAATAATAACATAGATAGATCATATAACAATCCCTCAACATGCAACAAAGAGTCACTCCAAAGCCACTAATAGAGGAGAACAAACGTAGAGATTATGGTAGGGTACGAAACCACCTCAAAGTTATCCTTTTTGATCGATCTATTCAAGAGTTCATAGTAAAATAACATAGAGCTATTCTTTTCGCTCGCTCCAGCATAGAGTTCATACTAGAATAACACCTTAAGATGCAAATCAACCAAAACCCTAATGTCACCTAGATACTCCATTGTCACCTCAAGTATCTGTGGGCATGATTATACGATTTGTGTCACACAATCTCAGATTCATCCAACCAACACAAAGTACTTCAAAGAGTGCCCCAAAGTTTCTACCGGAGAGTCAAGAAAACGTGTGCCAACTCCTATGCATAGGTTCATGGGCGGAACCCGCAAGTTGGTCACCAAAACATACATCAAGTGGCACGTGATATCCCATTGTCACCACAGATAAACACGGCAAGACATACATCAAGTGTTCTCAAATAAAGACTCAATCCAATAAGATAACTTCAAGAGGGAAACACAATTCATCACAAGAGAGTAGAGGGGGAGAAACATCATAAGATCCAACTGTAATAGCAAAGCTCGCGATACATCAAGATCATGCCATAAAGCGAACACGAGAGAAAGAGAGAGAGATCAAACACATAGCTACTGGTACATACCCTCATCCCCGAGGGTGAACTACTCCCTCCTCGTCATGGATAGTGCCGGGATGATGAAGATGGCCATCGGTGTTGGATTCCCCCTCCGGCAGGGTGCCGGAACGGGCTCCCGAGAGGTTTTTGGTGGCTACAGAGGCTTGCGGCGGCGGAACTCCCGATCTATCTTGATATTCGATGTTTTAGGGTACGTAGGCTTATATAGGCAAAAGAAGTTGGTCGGGGGGTGCTCGAGGGCCCACGAGACAAGGGGCGTGCCCAGTAGCGGGGGGGTGCCGCCCTATCTCCTGGCCTCCTTGAGGATCTTCTGACGTGAACTCCATGTCTCCAGGATGATAATCTTCCAAAAAATCACGCTGCCGAAGGTTTCATTCCGTTTGGACTCCGTTTGATATTCCTTTTCTTCGAAATACTAAAACAGACAATAAAACAACAATATGGGCCGGGCCTCCGGTTAATAGGTTAGTCCAAAAAGTAATATAAAAGTGTATAATAAAACCCATAATCATTCAAAACAGATAATAAAATAGCATGAATGCTTCATAAATTATAGATACGTTGGAAACGTATCAGCGTCCTCTTCCTCTTCTTCCACTCCTTCGGGGGAGGAGTGTGCCTCGTCTTCTTCAGACGAGGCTTTCGGTACAACCTTACGCCGGAGAACCTCCGTGGTCGCCGGAGCCTTCTTCTCGGCCTTTCTCTCCAGCGCCTTGTAGGGCGCCGGGGCTAGCATCTCCATTAGGAGAGCATCTGCTGGGCCTTCTAGCAGTGGAGCTGGACAGTCAATCCGCTCTGCCGTCTCCACATACTCCTGATCAAATACACACAATGACTTAAGATTCCCCCATGAGTACATTGGTAAGAACTGAATTCGGTGGTAGTCAGAAAACTCACCGGACGGGGGATCCGCGTGGCATGAAGCCCGCGATCCTCGGATGTGGGAGGAGGTACTTCGGAGGCCTTGAACAGCACCTTCTAGGCACCTTTATGCGTCATGCCATAGAGCTTTTGAAGTGTCTGGTGTTCGGCCGGGACGAACTCCCACAGATTAAATGCCCGTCTTTGGCACGGAAGAATCCGGCGGACGAGCATGACCTGGACCATGTTGACAAGCTTGATTTTCTTGTCCTTCATGTTCTTGATGCAGTTTTGGAGTCCGGTCAGCTCTATAGGTTCGCCCCAGGCCAGGCCCTTCCTTTCCCAAGAGGTGAGCCTCATGGGGGTTCTGGATCAGAATTCGGGGGCCGCCGCCCAATTGGCGCCGCGTGGCTCGGTGATGTAAAACCACCCCGATTGCCACCCTTTTACGGTCTCCGCGAAGGAGCCGTCAAGCTAGGTGACGTTAGGCATCTTGCCCACCATGGCGCCTCCGCACTCCGCTTGTTGGCCACTCACGATCTTCGGCTTTACGCAGAAGGTTCGCAGCCACAAGCCAAAGTGAGGCTTGATGTGGAGGAAGGCCTCACACACGACGATGAACGCCGAGATGTTGAGGACGAAATTTGGGGCTAGATCATGGAAATCTAGCCCGTAGTAGAACATGAGCCCGCGGACGAAGGGATGAAGAGAAAATCCCAGTCCACAGACGAAGTGGGCAAGAAACACGACCCTCTCGTGGGGCTCTAGAGTTGGAATGATTTGCCTTGCGTCCGGTAGCCGATGCGCGATGTTTGCGGCCAAGTATCCGGCCGCCCGAAGCTTCGCAATATGCTCCTCCTTCACGGTGGAGGCCACCCACTTGCCTCCTACTCCGGACATGTTTTGGCTGTGCATAGAAGGCATGGATCAGGGCGCTGGAGCTCGAGGGTGTGGGAATGGATAAGCAGAGGAAGAGGAATGCGTGGGTGAAAATGGGGAATCCTTATCCCTTTATAGAGGCGGCGAAAACGGTGTGCCTCCCCACTATCCCGTTGAGAATCGCTTATTTCCCAAACGCCATGATTGATTGCACGGTTGGGTTACCCACACCCGTATTGATGGAAATCCTGTAATAAGGGGACATGATCTCTGCTATGACAAGACGTGCCAAGGAAACCGCCTCGCAATATGCGCTATGGCTGGTTATGGAAAAACGGTTCGAATAATGACCCGACCGTAGTGTCATGTCACCTTGACTAAAGTTTTCAGCAGGTTATATTTTGTTAAATATCATTCTCTCTTCAGTGGTATGTGAAGATCATCTTGCAGATCCGGACACGGTCTAAGTGTTCGGTAATTACTTTGGAGTATTAGGAGATGGAACCCGCCTTGCATTGTCAAAGACAACACTGCGCGTCGGACTCAACGTCATTGAAGCCTAGTTCAAGGGCTACTGAGGGAGTCCTGGATTAGGGGGTATCCGGACAGCCGGACTATATACTGTGCCAGGACTATTGGAGCGTGAAGATACAAGACTCAAGATTCCGTCCCGTGTCCGGATGGGACTCTCCTTTGCGTGGAAGACAAGCTTGGCAATTCGGATATTATATTTCCTTCCTTGTAACCGACTCCATGTAAACCCTAGCCCTCTCCGGTGTCTATATAAACTGGAGAGTTCGGTCCTTAGAGGGACGATCACAACATTCATAATCATCATAGGCTAGCTTATAAGGTTAGCCTCTACGATCTCGTGGTAGATCAACTCTTGTACTACTCATATCATCAAATATCAATCAAGTAGGAAGTAGGGTTTTACCTCCATCGAGAGGGCCCGAACCTGGGTAAACATTGTGTCCCTTGCCTCCTATTACCATTAGCCTAAGACGCACAGATCGGGACCCCCTACCCGAGATCCGCCGGTTTTGACACCGACAACCTCCCCGCCGCAGCTCTAGCCCGTCGCGTCGCCACCACGTCCGGCCTCCCGTGCCGCAGCTCTGGCCCACATGTCAGGTCGCTGCAGCTCTAGCCCACAGGTCGGGTCGCTGCACCCGGCTGCCCGTGCTGCCCTGCCAGCCATCTGCGGCCGTGCGCCCACGTCGGGTTGCCGCGCCCAGCCTCCCGTGCCATCCTGCCAGCCAGCTCCTCTACGGCCGCAGCAGAGCGCGAAGCGGCTCATGTCCGAGGCGGACTGGACGGTGCCACTCTACTCATACTGTGAGATCGAGCGCGCCACCAGTGGCTTCTCCGAGGACCAGCAGCTCGGCATGGGCGCCTACGGCGGTCTACGTGGGCCGCCTCAGTGACAACCGCCTCGTCGCCGTGAAGCGGATCTAGCACCGCGACAACGCCGACGGCATCCTGGACTCCTCCTTAATGAGGTGAAGTTGGTGTCCTCAGTGAGCCACTGCCACCTGGTCCGCCTCCTGGCCTGCTGCATCGAGCAGGGCCAGCAGATACTCGTCTATGAGTTCATTGTCGGTGTCCAAACCAGCGGATCTCGGGTAGGGGGTCCCAAACTGCGCGTCTAAGGCTAATGGTAACAGGAGGCGGGGAACACAATATTTACCTAGGTTTGGGCCCTCTCAATGGAGGTAATACCCTACTTCCTGCTTAATTGATCTTGATGATATGAGTATTCCAAGAGTTGATCTACCATGAGATCGCAGAGGCTAAACCCTAGAAGCTAGCCTATGATTATTATTGTTGTTGTCCTACGGACTAAACCCTCCAGTTTATATAGACACCGGAGGGGGCTAAGGTTACACAGAGTCGGTTACAGAGACAGGAATCTTCATATCCGAATCGCCAAGCTTGCCTTCCACGCAAAGGAGAGTCCCATCCGTACACGGGACGAAGTCTTCTATCTTGTATCTTCATAGTCCAATAGTCCGGCACATGCATATAGTCCGGCTGTCCGAGGACCCCTTAATCCAGAACTCCCTCAGTAGCCCCTGAACCAGGCTTCAATGACGATGAGTCTGGCGCGCAGATTGTCTTCGGCATTGCAAGGCAGGTTCCTTCTCTGAATACTCCAAAGTAGATCTTGAACATAAGAATCGTGTCCGGCTCTGCAAAACAAATTCCACATACCACTATAGAGAGTATAATATCCCATGAGTCCAATCTGCTGATAACTCATAGTGTGACATCACACCACGGCCCGGTCTTTATTCGAACCGTTTTTATCCTGCCCCTCTGTATTTCGAGGTGCAGTTTCACTGGCACGTCTTGTCAAAGCAGAGATCGTGTCTCCTTATCACGGGATTCTCATCAATACGGGCATGGGTAACCCAACCGCACCATCAGCACGACGCTTGGGAAATAAGCGAGCTTTAGGGCGAGTGGGCAGGCGCATGATTTTTGTTGCCTTTATAAAGGGATAAGGATTCCTTTCTTTCACCCACGCCTTCTTCTTCCTCTGCTCATTCATTCTCGAGCTCTAGCACCCAAGCACCCATTTCTGCCGCCCAAAAAAGCACTCCAACCATGTCTGGATCCGGAGCGCAAGGCAAGTGGATGGCCTCCTCTGTCAAGGAGAAGGATATCTAGAAACTCCGGGAGGCCAGATACCTGGCCAAGAAGATCGCACACGTCTTCCGGCGGCGGGATAGATCGTCCCTACTCTGGAAGCCCACGAGAGGGTTGTATTCCTCCCTCACTTCGTCCGCGAGCTAGGGTTTCCCCTCCACCCATTTGTTCGCGGCCTTATGTACTACTACGGGATAAATTTCCATGACCTATCCCCCAATTCCTTCCTCAACATCTCGACATTCATTGTTGTGTGCGAGGCCTTCCTCCGCATCCCGCCACACTTCGGACTGTGGCTAAAGATTTTCAACGTGAAGCCAAAGGTGGTAGGCGGCGAACACGTCGAGTGCGGAGGAGCCATGGTGAGCAAGATGACCAACGTGAAATGGCCATCAGGTACATTCAACGAGTCCGTCAAAGGTTGGCAACAACAGTGGTTCTATGTTACCGAGCCACGCGATACCAAATGGGCCGCAGCCCCCGAATTCTGATCCAGAGCCCCACTACGGCTCACGTCCTGGCCCGAAAAGGGCCTAGACTGGTCTTCGTCAGACGAGCTGATGATGCTCCAAGCGCGTATCAAGAGCATGGAGGACAAGAATATCAAACTTGTCGATGTGGTCCAGGTGATGCTAATTCGTCGGATCCTTCCATGTCAACGCGGACTTGCAATCTATGGGAGTTTGATCCGGCCAAGCACCAAACCTTGTTGGAGTTCTTCAGCACGACGCACGAAGACATCTGGAAGGTGCTATTCAAGCCTGGCAAGTCGTGGTCGGACACCGCCGAGGATCGCGGGCACAAATTGTTCCGCCCCGCAAGTTCGGTAAGTCTTTACATGTTTTCAAGGTGCATCCTTTATTGTATACCTTGGGGAAAACACCTAATATTTCCCTAACGATTCTCCCAGGGCTGGACGAAGAAGGTATAGAGGATCTATTATCCGGCTCCGCTGCCTGAAGAACAAGCCGGCCCACTTCTGATGAAGATGCCGGTCCCGGCGCCATACAAGGCGCCGAAGAAGAAGGCCAAGAAGGAGGCCAAGGAGACCAGGGGCGGGCTCCGTCGCAAGGGTACTTCGGACGTGATGTCCGAAGACATTGAGGCCCACTCCTCCGCCAAAAAGACGAGGAAGACGAGGAGGAAGAAGAGGAAAGCCAGTCCCCCTTGCGAGGGGGAGAAAGAAGAGGATGGACTCCACACGTTTGGAGGTCGAAACGTCTAAGAAGGGGAAATCTTCCTTTCCAGACGAATCCACTGCAGCCACTAACAGCGACCCAGAGTGGGAACCCAGGGTCAAGCCCCTGGCCAAATCGTGAGTACAAAGAAACCCGGACACATCCATATATCAAGTCTCACTTTTGCATAGCATTAATGTATTGAGTCACATATTCTGCAGTCCGTCCGGGTCCGACATCGAGCAATCTTCGTCAGAAGATTCGTTGGACCCAAATGCGATGGACAGCGAGACCCTCCCGACGGCCTCCTCCCCCAAAAGCATGGACAACACTGAGGTGTCGTCCCAAAGGGGCCCAAGCCAGGGCGAAGCTCAGGAGACCATCGAGGCGGCGCCGGAGGGTCAAACCTCGGTAGCCAGACACATGGGGGAGCAGACCCCCGTGGTTGCTGACGGCGGGGGCCATCCTGAATTCGGCCCCCAGCCAGAGACAACTCTGGAGACCAATACGGTTCTGGAATCAGGCCAGCAACCTTCTCCAATGGAAGGTGGTGCGCCTATTCCACCGGTGACCTCAGTCCACCCAGAGGTGTCGGATACTTTATTGGCGGCACTACAAAGCGCTTCCATCGTTGAAGAGCACTGTACCCTTATGGGTGCGGTGATTGAGAAGGTCCAGTCCGCCAAAAGCGGGCTGACCGAAGCCTGCACCAGCCTTCTAACAGGCTTTGAGGTAAGTAATGAAGTTAAAAGAATGTCATAATATAGATAGTAGC
This sequence comes from Triticum aestivum, assembly GCF_018294505.1. Lineage (NCBI taxonomy): Eukaryota > Viridiplantae > Streptophyta > Magnoliopsida > Poales > Poaceae > Triticum > Triticum aestivum. Next base: position 719,846,036 of record NC_057798.1, on the reverse strand, counting down.
CCTTGATACACTATTCGGTGTTTGAAAAGAAAGCCGGACAGAGGATCAACTATATTTCGCAGGAGACTAATTAGGAAATACCTATGTAAATGTTCAGGTGTCGTTATTGACTGCAACCTCTCATACTGCAGAGGTCTCCGGACTGAAGCAGAGTCTGGAGCGGGCCAAAAAGGAGCTTGGCCAAGTAAAAAAGCAATTGGAAGATAACTAAGGTATGGGATAACTTTGTTTGTATTTAAATACAAGTGAATAGTTATTTTGACTAAAAAATGCCATGATATGTATTAGGAGCGGCGACCGAAGTCGAGGCTCTTAAGAAGGAGGTAGCCGAGGCCGAGAAGAAGGCGGCCAAGGAGTAGACCACTCGTGAAAACCACGAGGCCCTGGTCATTGAAGTTCAACAAGAGCTCCAAGAAGCCATAAAGAAGTGCGAGACCTTCGAGCAGAGTATAACGTATCAAGAGTCCGAACTCACCAAGGCTCGTCAATCCGCACACAATGCCCGGGCTGAAGCCCAAGGTGCCTTCCAGGTAATCCAGGAGGCCCGAAAGATCGCAGAGGGTAAGGCCTTTATTATGTAGAGCAAATACGTGAAGGAAAGATTTTGTTTACTGACCCGGATTTGGAGTTCTCCAGGGGTGTTTGCGGATCTACCATGCAGCGTGTCTGACGCCGCACAATTCTACTGAGCCGAAGAGGGGAGCTCTACAGAGAAGTTGTTCTGGTCGCAATATCTTGCGCCAGAATACCCAATACCCTTTACCGATCAGCTGGTTGAGCTGCATAGGGCGGCCGAACTAGCCCTCAAGGATTTGATTATCCGGCTATGGCCTGCCGAAGCGATTCCCAGCAGCTACTTCGGACTCGTGAAGCGGCTGGTTAGTGCCTGCCCTCAGCTTGACGCCATCAAGCGGCCGGTCTGCATCGAAGGTGCGCGAATGGCCTCTGCCCGTGTTAAGGTGCATTGGGCGAAGATGGATGCTGTGAAGCTGATGACCGAAGGACCGCCCGAAGGGAAAGAGCACCGCAAGCCCGAGCTATATTATGACAGTGTCCTGGAGGGATCCCACCTTGTGGAGGAGCAATGTGCCAAGGATATTATATTCCCATGAATGTATGCATGTTATCCTGTGTTGTAATATGAAACAAGGTCGTTATGTAAAATAATGCTTGTTATTTGAATTTTTACCTCCTGTGCGGCCATTTTTGAATTAATTCTGAGAGTTGGCCAGTCGTCGGCTTCTGCCCCCACGTAGGAAGTACGGGGGTGTTTGGGATACTCTAGACACTCTTTACTCCAGTTTTTTGGTCCTTAAAGGAGGTGTTTAGCGCGACGAACCAGGCAATCGGACTATAAGGCTTTATCACCCTCACTTAGCCATAGGAGTTTGACAAAATAAATGTAGGTGCAGCCCCTCATGTTCGGAAGACCGAACTTGGGGTATTGTAAAACACCTGATCAGATAAAAACCGATCCGTCGCACAATGCATTAGTTATCGCATAATGCGGAAGAAATCGCTAAAGATTTTGTGACCTCACGAACAGCTGACCAGCTCTCGCCGCGTCATGAGTGTAAGTGCATCTAGTGCCACCCCTAGTTGGTTTTGGAGTATTGACGACAAATTTGGTTGAGGGACTAATGCGTTTGTGAGAATTGCAGGATAACGCAGATAGTGTCCCTCATTGATTCGGTTTACCTACCGGAGATGACCCCTAAAAATGTATGAAGACATTGACGACAATGGTGGTATGTGAAGACTATGACATGAGAAGACATTGAGTGAAGACTATGGAGCGCGAAGACTGTGTCGTTTTGTTGTTTCCTTTTCTTCTTTATTGAGTCATAGGAACCGCCGTACTGTTAAGTGGGGTCCAAGTGAACAAAGTCAGAATGACTGAAGTGATGCTCAACCCAAATCCTATGTCTTCGAGCGAAGACAATGAGAGCAAATCTTATCCAGAACTGGATGAGTCAGCTTTGCTTGTAGCCCAAGTAAAGTTGTCGTGTGTGTTTGAAATCTGACCGTTGGAACACGTGTCAGTTCCTTAGTGACCCAGGGTCATTTCGGACATATCAGGTCGGGTTGCCTAGTGGCTATAAATATCCCACCCCCTACACCATAAATTGGTGGCTGCTCAGAGTTAGTGCACGGCTTTTGTTGTTTGAGAGCAACCCACCTCGAAGCCTTTGAGAGAGAGAAATCCTTGCGAGGACAAAGCCCAAACACCCAGAGCCAAAGAGTGTTAGGCATCACTGAAGTCTTTCTGTCTGCGTGACCTAAAGACTTATTAGACTTGAGGACCGTGTATCCTCCAGCCGGTTAGGCATCGCGTTCTGAGCATCCAAGAGTCATTGTGGATCGCCGATGAACGAAGTCTGTGAAGGTTCGGAAGTCTACCTTGAAGACTTACCAGAGTGATTGGGAGAGGACTGTGTGTCCTTAGCTCAAGGGGAATAAGGTGAAGACGTGGTCTTCTGAGTTGAATCTCAACCTCCCTAACCAGACGTACAGTTGTCACAGCAACTGGAACTGGTCCAACAAATCATGTGTCTTCAACAAGTGACTGGTTCTATCCTCTTCCTCCCTTTACTTAGAGTTTGTGTTCGTGAAGTCATTGCCTATTTGTCGTACCTATTTGACTTCATTGCTTGACTAGTATCATTGGTTGGCTTCATACTATCTTCCATCCCGATCCTTACTACTAAGCTGCTATTAGTCTTTGTACTTTCACATTATTGCATTCTTGACTATGGTTTGCTTGTTGTAGTTTATCTTCCGGTGCATATCAATTAGGTCATTTCTATTGTTTGTCTTCGAAACTTCCACGTTTTGAAGACTTTCATAAAAATCGCCTATTCACCCCCTCTCTAGTCGATAACTAGCACTTTCAATTGGTATCAGAGCAAGGTACTCCCTTGTTCTGTGTGATTTGGTTAAACCACCTAGAGTTTCAGCTATGTCAACTGCAGGGATAATCAAAGTCTCCGCTGCTTGCCCCGTGTTCGATGGAACTCAATATCCCTACTGGAAGAATAAGATGTGCATGCATCTTGAAGCCATTGATGTTGACCTCTGGTATGTCGTCAAGAACGGTGTTCCCAAAACTGGTGAAGGTGTCACCCCTGCTGATGTCAAGAAGTTCATTCAACTGGACTATACTGCCAAGAACATCATCTGTGGTCATCTGACCAAAGGACAGTATGGCTGTGTGAGTACTCTGGAAACGTCTAAGCTAGTCTGGGACTGGCTATCCAAGGTCAACGAAGGCGTCTCAACCCAGAGAGATCAAAGGATCAGTGTTCTTCGCAACCTGTTCAACCGCTTTAAGAGAAATGACAATGAAAATGTCCAGCTCACGTTTGGTCGCCTCACCGACATCACAAATGAGCTTTGTGCTCTCGGCGCCACTGAGATTACCAAGCATGAAATCGTCAAGACACTACTGAGATCACTTGACAGCTCCTTTGACACCCTTGCCCTCATGATACAAGAACGCCCTGACTTCAAGACACTCGATCCGTCTGATATACTTGAGAGTGTCAACACACATGAGTCCCAGCTTTCTGAGAAAAGAGATATCTACGGTCCCAACTATGGCCGAACTCGCACTTTGAAGGCAAAAGTTGTTTCCTCATCTGAAGAAGAATCTGACTGCGGTTTTGATGATCCTGAAGACATTGGAAAGGAACTTGCTCTGCTTGTGAAGAAGTTCCAGAAGTTCACTAAGAAGAAGGGCTTCAGAAAGTCTTCACGATCTAGCTCAAGAAATGATGAAGCTTCCACTCATGACTACAAGAAGAGAACATGTCACAAGTGCAAGAAACCTGGACACTATATCTCTGAGTGTCCACAGTGGGACAATGAGAAGAAGAAGAAGAAGAGCAAGGAATATGATTCTGATGACAAGAAGAAGAAGAAATCTTCAAAGTCTTCTTCCAAGTCCTCATCAAGGTCTTCATCTCATAAGAAGAGCTCATCTGGCAAGGCTCGTGCTTTTGTTGGCAAGGAGATGGATTCATAGGAGGAGTCTGCTTCTGAGGAGGCGGAGGCAGAGTCTAAAGAGGAGTCCAACCCTGGCGTTGCAAGTCTGGCTCTAGCCACAGCCTATGTTGCCAAGTCCATCTTCAACATTGAAGACAATGACTTCCACACCGACGTTGAAGCTGATGACAAGGACGACCCTGCTCCCGCCTACTGCTTCATGGCACGTGGTGCCAAGGTAAAATCACGTGATGCTTACTTTCAAACATCAAGTGAAGATGACTCTGATTGTGAATCCAAACCCAGCTACAAAACACTTGCTAAAATTGCAACTGAACAACAAAAGGCTATGGAACATACTCAAAAACTGTTAGACAAAAGCGATGACCTGTTGGACGCGGAAATGACACGTTCACAGTAGTTGAAGACATAAAAAATCTTCATGCTAAGTACCAAGAACTTGAAAGTCATCATGAAACGCTCTCAACCACTTATGAAAAGCTCTCCTATGATTATCTTCAAAGGAAGCAAGAGCTCGAGAAATTGAGAGCGGCTCATGAAGATCTTCAAAAAGAGAATGAGTCACTTCTCGCTCAACAGATCAGTCCCCCTTTGGATGGATTTGAACCACCATGTATGAAATGCCTTGAGCGTGATAATGCTACCTCTGTTGCTGAATGTTCCACTGCTGCTACTGTTGCATTGTCTTCAACTACTGATGTGGTAACTAACCCCTCTACGGAGGATACCACTACTATTGCTGATGAAAATGCTAGGTTGAAGACATTGATTGAAATAGGGATGTATAAAAGTCTGAAAGGACACCAGACACTTTGTGATGTCCTCAAAAAGCAGATTCTGAACCGAAACCCTAGGAAAGAGGGTGTTGGGTTCGAGAGGAAAATGAATGTTGATGGTTCCTACTGGAAGCCTGAGCAGTATCCCAAAACCACATGGGTTGCTGCAAAGGGACCTTCAGTGGATCCATCCACCTTATCTGGCTTTACCTATGCTGATCCTATTATCATTGATGAATCCCTTGATGCAAACTATAAGCTGTTCAAGAATCAGAATGGTGAAGTGTTTGCTAGGTATATTGGTACTAACTGCAGGAATGGACCACCTATGAAGAAGATCTGGGTTCCCAAAAGCTGTCTTGAGAATCTTCCAGTGCATGTGATCATGACACCACCAGCGAAGAAGACAAACCCCAGACCTAAGGCGTCATATGGTCCAAAGGCTTCATACAGACAGAGGACTCACCTGAGTCACCCTAACGCCAATGTTTTGCAGGGAAACCATACTCAAACTTATGAATATGAGCGTGTGTCTTCAAACCGCTATGTTCATAGAACTAAGAACTTTTCTGCTTATTCATATGAGTATCATTCATCTCCTGCAAGGCTATTTGCTAGGGCTCCAAAGCCGAAGTTCTCAGATGCTGCACTTAGACTCATTGCTTCTAAGCCACCCTTGAAGATGTGGGTGGTTAAGAAGAATTAACTTTCTTTTGCAGGGAAGGGTCTCCAGCCGAAAATCAAAGGCGTCTGATGCTATTGCTGGGGACCTAAAACATCTTGTAGGGCACAAGATCAAATGTCCAAATTGTCTCACTATGTATTTTGTTCCTGAATTGTTTGCCATTCATCCTATCAGTCCTAATCTTGATCTGAGCTTCAATAATCCTCTTGCCCGTCCAATGTTTATGCTTCACAATACTCTTGGTGAAGCCTATCCCCCTAACTGTACTGTAGGGTATGACACCTCATGCTTCAGAATGGATTATGGATAGCGGATGCACTAATCATATGACTGGTGATCGAAGTCTTCTCATGGACTCAACCTTACGTCCATCAGACAAGAGTCACATCACATTTGCTGACACTACTAAAAGCAAAGTATTGGGTCTAGGTAGAGTTGCAATCTCGAAGGATCAACACATGGATAAAGTGATGCTTGTTGAATCCCTTGGTTTCAACTTAATGTCTGTCTCGATGCTTTGTGACTTGAACATGATTGTGCTATTTGGAAAATATCGTTGCCTTGTACTAATGGAATCTGACAGGTCTCTAGTCTTTGAAGGGTATTGGAAAGATGATCTATACATGGTGTATTTCTCAGCAAGTCCACAGCTTGTCGTATGTCTTCTTGCAAAAGCTTCAGAATGTTGGCTCGGGCATCGGAGGCTGGGGCATGCTGGCATGAGGAACTTACACACACTCGCCAAGAAGAAGCATGTCATAGGCATCGAGGGTGTCAAGTTCAAGAAGGATCATTTGTGTGGTTCCTGCGAAGCTGGAAAGTTGACTAGGGCAAAGCACCCCTCGAAGACAATCATGACGACATCTCAACCCTTTGAGCTGTTACACATGGACTTATTTGGCCCTACTCACTACTCTACCCTCACAACAACTGCTTGTCTCTATGTCTTCGTCATTATTGATGACTACTCAAGATATACATGGGTGCACATAATTCTCTACAAGACTGAAGTGCAAGATGTCTTCAGACGCTTCGCCAATCGAGCCATGAACAATTATGGCGTCAAGATCAAGCATATCAGAAGTGACAACGGCACTGAGTTCAAGAACACCGGGCTTGATCTTTATCTGGATACAATGGGAATCACTCATGAGTTCTCTGCTCCATACACACCTTAGCAAAATGGCATCGTAGAGCGCAAGAACAGAACCCTCATTGAGATGGCTCGAACAATGCTCGATGAGTACAAGACACCAAGAAAGTTCTGGCCTGAAGCTATTGATACAGCATGTCACGTCATCAACCGTGTTTACATCCGTAAGCTTCTGAACAAAACATCCTATGAGCTCCTTACTAGCAAGAAGCCAAATGTCAGCTACTTCAGAGTATTTGGAGCTAGGTGTTGGATCAAGGATCCCCATCACAAGTCAAAATTTGCACCTAAAGCTCACGAAGGCTTCATGCTCGGTTACGGAAAGGACTCGCACTCTTACAGAGTCTTCAACCTCTATCTCTACAAAATCGTCGAAACTGCGGCTGTGTGATTTGATGAAACCAATGGTTCACAAAGAGAGCTCCTGCCAAGTACACTAGACAAAGCTCCGCCCAACGAATCTATCAAGCTGATGGGAACTGGTGAAATCATGCCTTCTGAAGCACAGCCTGAAGAGGAACTTATCATTTCTGCACCTAACCAACCTGAAGACAATGCTCAGACTGAAGACAATCCTCCCAATGATGACAATGATCAGCAAGAGCAAGATCTTCGTCCAGTTCATCCTCGAGTTGCAATGAAGTACAAATTGAGAAGATAATAGATAGCATTAATGCACCTGGTCCACTTACTCGCTCAAGAGCAGTTAGCAAATTTTTGTGGGCACTTTTCTTTTGTGTCAATATCAGAACCCAAGAAAGTTGCTGAAGCCTTTATGGAACCTGAATGGATACAAGCTATGCAAGAAGAACTTCAACAGTTCAAGCTGAACAATGTTTGGGAACTAGTCAAGCGTCCTGACCCTCGCAAGCATAACATTATTGGCACAAAATGGATATATCGAAACAAGCAAGATGAGCATGGTCAAGTCGTCAGAAACAAAGCACGTCTTGTGGCTCAAGGATATACTCAAGTTGAAGGAATTGACTTCGATGAAACATTTGCTCATGTGGCTAGGCTTGAAGCTATTCGCATACTGCTAGCCTATGCTAACCACCACAACATCTTGCTATATCAAATGGATGTGAAGAGTGCAATTCTCAATGGCAAGATTGAAGAAGAAGTATACGTTGCTCAACCACCTGGCTTTGAAGATCTAAAACATCCTGATATGGTGTACAAGCTAAACAAAGCACTGTATGGCCTCAAACAAGCTCCTCGCGCTTGGTATGATACGATAAAAGACTTCCTGAAGAGCAAAGGCTTCAAACCTGGATCCCTCGATCCCACACTCTTCACGAAGACATATGATGGTGAACTGTTTGTGTGCCAAATATATGTGGATGACATTATCTTCGGCTGCACCAACCAGAAGTATAGTGATGAGTTTGGATACATGATGCAAGAGCAATATCAGATGTCCATGATGGGTGAGCTGAAGTTCTTCCTTGGTCTTCAAATTCGTCAGCAAAGGAATGGCATCTTCATATCTCAAGAAAAATACCTCAAAGATTGTCTGAATAAAGTTTGGAATGCAAGATTGCAAAGGTTACACGGTGCCAATGCCACCCAAACACCATCTGGGTCCTGACGACAATGGTAAAGAGTTCAATCAAAAGGTATACCGCTCCATGATTGGTTCCTTACTTTACCTATGTGCATCTAGGCCACATATTATGCTTAGTGTTTGCATGTGTGCTCGATTCCAAGCGGCACCAAAGGAATCGCATCACTTACCTGTGAAGCAAATTCTTTGATATTTGGCTTACGCCCCAACACTCGGATTATGGTATCCAAAGGGCTCAAAATTTGATCTGGTTGGATTCTCGGATGCTGATTATGCTGGTGACAAGGTGGATCGCAAGTCTACATCAGGCACATGTCACTTTCTGGGATGATCACTTGTCTGTTGGTCTTCAAAGAAGCAGAACTGTGTATCACTCTCAACTGCTGAATCTGAATACATTGCTGCTGGATCTTGCTGCGCTCAGCTTCTGTGGATGAAGCAAACTCTCAAGGACTATGGCATCAATCTGAAACAAGTACCTCTCTTCTGTGACAACGAAAGCGCCATCAAGATTGCCAACAATCCAGTCCAGCACTCGAAGACAAAGCACATTGAAATTTGTCATCACTTTCTCAGAGATCATGTCATGAAGAAAGATATTGACATCATTCACGTCAACACTGAAGAGCAACTGGCAGATATCTTCACAAAGCCCTTGGACGAGAAAAGGTTTTGCAAGTTACGGTGTGAGCTAAATATCTTGGAATCCTCAAATGTCCTATGATCAGGCACACATCTTAACACTTATGCATGTTGATGACTTAGATGTGCAACACATGAAGTAAAGTATATCTTCAATCAATGAATACTTACATTCTGAGTTGAATACATTAATGTGGAATTTGACTTCGTGCACCACGATAATTGTGCGCCGTGTCTGGGTCTAACACTTCATATACGGTGGGTAACGCCACCACCAAATTTCTCGGTTTGAAGTGTTTCACTCATGGTGTTATTTTTGCAATGTCTTCGCATTTAGTTTGTCTTCAATTTCAACTTATCTTCATGATCTTCTTCACTATGTTGATTTGATTGCTTTCTGATATATATACTAGTGTTCTGTCATCTACAGCATTCACTTATAGCTATGTCTTCCTAGTTGAATCTTTTGAACTAAGTGAATGTGATCGGACCCTAATCTCTCTATGCTTTCTATATCAAACTCTATCTGTCCAAATCATATGTATTCTATTGAAACTGTCGAATGTCTTCTCTGCGTCCTTGTCAGCAGAAGACACAGAGACAAACATTAAGTCTGTTTTAAATGATTCATCCTTATTGTTTGAAATCCGGAGAAGCCGGAACAACCATCTGACAAACCTGGCGGGCGTGGGAACGTGGGACAACTCTGAGTATGTTGCATGCTTGCCACGTGCCCCTCAGATGTGAACCGCCAGGGGCACCTGCGTAATTGCGTTGTGCTGCACACTTCCTTATAAATACATGTCCCCTGCGGTAAAGAAAACCTTCTTCCACCTCTCCACCTCGTCAAAACCCTAGCGCCACCGCTAGCTCTCGACGATGCCGGCGACGAAGCGCTTAGCTGCCGCGACTTCTCCGACGCTGTCCTCACGCAGGCCACGGACATCGTCCTCTCCGCCGCCACCGTAGGTGTCCTCCGTCACCAAGTTAGGGCACAGTGGATTGAACTGCTTGGTCTCCTATTCATCCCATCTAGCAGTTCTTCGTGTGGTAAATACAACTCTATTTTTACCATCTTTTTGATCCTCAAAGATTCATCCTATTTACCAAAATTGGTTTATGCCTATACAATGTTAGATCTATTCTGTCTGCATCTCATACTGCCTAGTATATTCACTTAAGCTTCATATCTAGTTAGATTCCTCACTTGTACTTATTCACGGATTCGTACAAATCTGGAACCAACTCTCAACATATAAGTGAATGTCTTCGCATCATGAGGTCAATGTCTTCAAACTGATTTATCTTCAAAATCTTCTGAGAATGCATATGACCTCTTCCCCTTCCCTCGCATCTCTAATGCTGTCACAGGTACATGTACGTGGGAGAATCCCTTGGTTCTCATAGTCTGCATTCGTTTGCAGAATTCTTACAGCATCACATTAACTCTCCCGAAGCCAGTTCCTATTTGTCCAACAAGCGAAAGCCTTTGAAGCCTTTGAATATGTTGGAGCCATTCAGTTTGAAGTTCATGGCTGCAGAGAAATCAGTAAGGAAGGGCGGCAGACAGCGTCGTGGGGGAACATCAAGAGATTTTCCTGATGACCTCGCAGAGCTTTACAAGACAGATCCTGAAGAGAATTATAATCAGCGCAAGACACGAATCCAATGGATTCAACGATATTGGACTGAACAATGGTTCAAATACAAGTTTGTGACCCAGGAATACGCTGAGAAGAATGCTATCACAAGTCCTTGGGGTGATATTCTCTATCGAGGCCTTCCACCCAAGAATAGAGCTGAAGCTATTGCACAGGGTTTCTACCATTGTATGGTTCGTGGACCTCAGCCTGAAAATGCCGACCCATCACCATTGCTCTGGTGCCGTGACGATGATCTCTTCAAGCGCAACTTCCTGCACGCAAAGGCATCGGCCAAGGAAAAGAAGAAGTCATTGGGATTAGACTTCAACCCTAGTCCCTCTGCTCCCCGTGCTGACGGCTCACGTGATGCAGAACCCAATGTCATCGGTCCTTTCTACAACCTTGATGGCCTCATCACTCACATCTCGGTCCAAGGTGCCAAAGTGGATTGTTATGATGATGATGCTGACACTGATGAAGCCCTAGCTCCTACTCCAAAGCTGCAGAAGCCAAAGAAGGCTAAGGCTTCAAGATCAGTTGCTCCTCCAAAAGCTTCACGTGCAAAGCCACTGGCCACTGCACCTCCTGAAGACAGTGTGCAGTCTGAAGATCTATCACGTATCTCCAAGAAGAGGGAGAAGAAAAAGAAAACCGTCAAGAATACTGATCAGACATTGACTCCTGCTGCCATTCTGCGAGAAGGGCACATTGATCTGTCCAGCGATGAAGATCTTGTAGATGATGCTCTTGGGCAACTGATCAAGAGCAAGGAAGAAGCAGAGATCTTCAATGATTTGCCTCTCTTTGATGTGGCAATCATCCATAACCTCATTGATGAGTGGTTTGACACCCCAAATCTCAGCTTTGACGATCTGCAACTTCCCATTGGCCTCAGCGTCTCCTTCAATGGCGCCATTGCTTTTGAGCTAGCTCTTGCTCAGCGCATCATTGAACTGAAGCACAAGATCGACCATGAGAAATCTCAGTTCAAGAAGCATGTGGCAAAGCTCAGCGTGCAAGATGTCAAAAACTTCAAGATCATGCTGCATGAGCTCAAAGAAGCCTTTCTCAAGAAGCGCGAAGAAGCTAAAGGCTCTCGTGAGCGCATGAAGAGTCTGGCTGACAAGTGTGTGCAAGCCTACAATGAGGCTGAGAAGCGCAAGGCTCTTGGTCGTCCTGGCATTGACCCCAGAATGGCTGCAACGAAGAAGAAGCCATCAACTGACCAATCTCCACCTTTAAGGCAGGAAGAACCTCGCATAGTCTTCCCAAGCAGCATGACTGGCTCGAAGCCAAAGGTCAAGTCAACCACTTTAGAACTGAAGAAAACAAGGACTGCCGAGGCTGAAGCCAGAAAAAGGAAAAATCCTGAAGCCTCTGATGTTGCTCCCTCCAAGAAGAAGCGCAAAACCAAGAAGAATCGGGCTGCTCCCACAGAGCCCTTAGTTGTTGAACCTATCTCAATGGTTCGCCCTGCATCTGAACACCAAGAACGACGGATGATATTTCATTAGCATGCTTCCACAGAGGCTCATGAAGCTGAAGACATTCCAGCAGTTGATCCCACCGCTGCTGAAGACATTGGTCACAATGACAATGTTGAAGATGATGTAGTTCTTCCTCAGATCGAACACAACTTGGTATCATTGCCTATTCTCACGAACAGCGAACTCATCAGCATTGGTCGTCCTCTGACGCCAATTGCTCAGGATGCATCATGGGCTGATCACCCACAACAACAAGACTCCCCAGGTACTCCCCAACAACAACAAGTCACACCACCTGTACAAGAAGAAGAGGATGACTTTGAGGCCCAGCCAACTCCATCTCCAAAGGCGTCGCCAGCATTACACAGGCTTCGCAAAGGACCAAGGCCTCAAGTCCCTCTTTCGAGCGTTCCAGAAGGAGAAGTGCACCACCAATCTGTTGCACGTCAAGTGTTTCCAGAAGCCACTCCGACTGTGAATGTCTCAGTGTCTGAAGCCAAAGCTGCCGAAGACAATCCGGCTGCATCAGCCGATGACAAACAAGAAGAAGAACGTGTCCCTACTCCCCCCATTACTGAACAAGTTGTTCCCGAAGTGAACGTGCTAGTGCCCGACCCTCCAGCTCATCACGTGGAGGTTCAAAATCTTGAGGCTGCCACCACCAACACCAATGAAGCCAATGACGTAGTCATGACTAAAGCAAGTGTGGAGCCTGCACCAACCACTGTGCCAGAAGCCAATGATGCAACTGCTCCTGAAGTATCTGTGGTGGAGCCTGATGCCTCTGTTGTTGCCACTGCTCCTGTTCCGCCACCAAGGCCCCATACAATTGAGCAAGCATACAACTATGGTCAGCTAATCACTGTCAAATGGACCGTTCTGGTCCCTCCGCCTAATGCGTCTGGTCCTCAGTTTGATTATCATGTTGAGCATAGGCCTCTGGTCCAGAAACCAAAGCCAAGACTGCCAAGGTTCCCAGGTACTGCCACCTCTACAGGGTCCTTTAATGCAAATGGCTTCAAAAGCCACAACACCTTCTTTGATAGAGCAAAGAACCCCTACTCAAGGCCAAGAATATCATCTGATCGTTTCTGGAGCTATTAGCAGCGAAGCTATTACTCCTGCGTTCTGTATGATCAAGGGCATATTTTCCCTCATATGCGCCTCGACACTGAAGCCATTGCTGGACTGCCATGCTTAGAAGAAGCACTTGACTGCTTTCGTGATGCGGATCTGCTCAGCTTTGTGACAGACAAAGAACATTGGAATGAGGAACTTTTGCTTCAATTCTATGCTACCCTCCACATTCGCGGCTACTACAGGGATACAAAGACATGGGTTCTCGAGTGGATGACAGGAAATGTTCATCATGAAGCCAAAGCTCTTGACGTCATTGAGCTTACAGGCCTACCCACTCCCGGAGAGCTGTTCGAACCTGATTGTCAACTCCACCACAATGCACTGGAGAGCATCTTCCATAAGCCAGAGCCTAACATGAGCTAGATGTTGAGCATGATGAAGCCTCTGCCACCTGACGCTGAATACCCAAAGGAGTTCTTTGTTGATGACCTTGAGTATCTGCCTCACACAATATATCACATCATCAGGCGAACTCTATGGCCTATCAAAGGGCATTCATCAGCTGCAAAACTTGAAGGAGCCATGAAGACATTGGTCTTTTACGTCCTCAATGGCATCAGCTTCAATACACAAGAATTCTTCATCCGGCAACTGGCTGCGTCTGGATCTGACCTTTTTGGCCTAAAATTCTATGCTCCATGGGTCATGCGCCTCATCAAGCTACACTCTACTATCAATTATCAGCCGTCTGCTCGCAATCATCTGATCTTTCTACCAGAGGTTGATATGTCAGTTGAAGCCATATACCCTGAGCCTGCCAAGAAGCCTCTTTGTCTTCAAAATGCTGATCACCAAAGCTTCACTCAACCCATGGAAGGAGTCCAAGCAGTAACTCGTGTCTATCCAATGGCTAGGAACACTCGTCTGCCTCACCGTGTGCAAACTGAAGCCACTGAGAGCACAATTGCCCAAAGGCCTAAGAAGTGCTCTCGCGTCCTAAATGACCGAGAACTTCTTGTGGCACTGCATCAGAAACAAGACAAGCATCACTTCTGGTTCAAGCGACAGATGCAAAGCCTCTTGGTGGACGTCAATCGCATTCGAAATCTTGCCACCAAGAATGCTTTTGTCACTCACGAGACCTGTCGGTGATCATGGAAGAGTTTGACACTGCTCAGTGCTGAAGCAGATCTTCAAGACGGTGGCTTCACTGAAAGATTCAAGTTTGACTCCACTCCTCCACGGAATGTTGTCCTACATCGAACTCCATCTCTTGAAGACTCTGACTATTCTTCCTCCGCGGCAACTGTGAATGCCAAAGTGATCGATGATGAAGATGATGCTACTTCACCGCCCCCTACCTCTGCATGCATCGACACTGCACCAAGTTCGTCTGCGCCGCCAAACAACAACGACAACCCTGCTGCTTCACCTACTCCTCGTGCTCTATGTCTTCAAACCTTTTTGGTCCTTACTGACAAAAGGGGGAGAAGCATATGAGTTTGATAGTCTTCAAGCGGGTACATATGGGCGGTTGCTTTATATTTTGCCTAGTGTTTACAACTCTTACTTTTGATACATTTGGTTCTTTGAGTTGTAACACTTAAACTCGATGGTCGTCTGCTACTTATTTGCTTTTCCATGTGCGATGATAACTTCCGCACTTAGATCATTCTGCAGACGTCCATTTTTTTTATTATGCATGTCATTCTCTTAGTTATATCATTTCATGCATGATGAATTATCTTCATAAGTTGAAGAGGATCTCCACAAGTACAACCTGCCATGTGCATTTGCATTCCAAAAGCAAATTAATTATATGCACATCTTTAGGGGGAGCCTTTGCCACTTATGAAGACAATACCCTATCCTTTACAATTTCACATACTTTATCCCCGTTGAAATCTTCAACCAGTTTGTCATCAATCACCAAAAAGGGGAGATTGTAAGTGCATCTAGTGCCACCCCTAGTTGGTTTTGGAGTATTGACGACAAATTTGGTTGAGGGACTAATGTGTTTGTGAGAATTGCAGAATAACGCAGATAGTGTCCCTCATTGATTCGGTTTACCTACTGGAGATGACCCCTAAAAATGTATGAAGACATTGACGACAATGGTGGTATGTGAAGATATTCACATTGAAGACTATGACATGAGAAGACATTGAGTGAAGACTATGGAGCGCGAAGACTGTGTCGTTTCGTTGTTTCCTTTTCTTGTTTATTGAGTCATAGGAACCACCGTACTGTTAAGTGGGGTCCAAGTGAACAAAGTCAGAATGACTGAAGTGATGCTCAACCCAAATCCTATGTCTTCGAGCGAAGACAATGAGAGCAAATCTTATCCAGAACTGGATGAGTCAGCTTTGCTTGTAGCCCAAGTTAAGTTGCCGTGTGTGTTTGAAATCTGACCGTTGGAACACGTGTCAGTTCCTTAGTGACCCAGGGTCATTTCGGACATATCAGGTCGGGTTGCCTAGTGGCTATAAATATCCCACCCCCTACACCATAAATTGGTGGCTGCTCAGAGTTAGTGCACGGCTTTTGTCGTTTGAGAGCAACCCACCTCGAAGCCTTTGAGAGAGAGAAATCCTTGCGAGGACAAAGCCCAAACACCCAGAGCCAAAGAGTGTTAGGCATCACTGAAGTCTTTCTGTCTGCGTGACCTAAAGACTTATTAGACTTGAGGACTGTGTATCCTCCAGCCGGTTAGGCGTCGCGTTCTGAGCATCCAAGAGTCATTGTGGATCGCCGATGAACGAAGTCTGTGAAGGTTCGGAAGTCTACCTTGAAGACTTACCAGAGTGATTGGGTGAGGACTGTGTGTCCTTAGCTCAAGGGGAATAAGGTGAAGACGTGGTCTTCTGAGTTGAATCTCAACCTCCCTAACAAGACGTACAGTTGTCACAGCAACTGGAACTGGTCCAACAAATCATGTGTCTTCAACAAGTGACTGGTTCTATCCTCTTCCTCCCTTTACTTAGAGTTTGTCTTCGTGAAGTCATTGCCTATTTGTCGTACCTGTTTGACTTCATTGCTTGACTACTATCATTGGTTGGCTTCATACTATCTTCCATCCTGATCCTTACTACTAAGCTGCTATTAGTCTTTGTACTTTCACATTATTGCATTCTTGACTATGGTTTGCTTGTTGTAGTTTATCTTCCGCTGCATATCAATTAGGTCATTTCTATTGTTTGTCTTCGAAACTTCCATGTTTTGAAGACTTTCATAAAAATCGCCTATTCACCCCCCCCCCCTCTAGTCGATAACTAGCACTTTCAATGACAGTCAGTTTTCGGCTTTCTCTACTGAGGTGCTCGTCCGGAAGAACCAGGACACAATCGCAGTAGTTCTCCCTTTACTACCCTAGCCGATATAGCAAGCACAGGAGCCGGGCAACCCAACTGTTGACCAAAGACATGATTTGGAGCCAATGCATATAATGATATAAGTTCAGGGTGCCGAACTGTACTGTAAAAGTGTTCGGACTTTCTTGCCGTGTTATGGGGTACAATGAAGCCCCTAGAGAATTAAGGCGTACCAGAATGTACGGGTGCAATTGATAATAAATAAATAGACAAGAGAAAATTAAGTAATAAGCTCACGCTGCGAATTATTTTTTGTTGTAATTTGATTAATACGTTAAGCCGTATGTGTACAAGTAGTGCAATAAGCGAATAAGGCTATTTAACATGCCACGACCAAGAGCGAGTTGTGTGCGGGTATTTAAAACAGGTATGACGATCATTAGCAGAGACCACCTGGGTATTCCCTTGTACGTCCAAGCCCCTAGCTTTCTTGGTGTATCCGTCCCACGATGGGTTTGATGACCAGGTTTATCAGAAAAAGCCTCGAGAGGAGAAAAAACCTGAAAGAAAGAGAAAAAGTGAAGGTATGTGGATCCGGGAGCGGTTGAGCCGCATTGTGGACCATAGTCTAGCTGTGCCTCCGCCCGTGCCCATGGTATTTTAAGTGCGTAGTTGTGTACGCGCGACATGAATTTCACCTTTTGATTGGGGCTAGGACGAAGGCCGGGTTGCTAGCTGAGCTCTGGATGAGCCGGACGGTCCTGCTGCAGAGTAGCTCGGACTCGCTTGACGGTGTCCGGGGGCTTTATTGCCGAATTGAGGTTTTGCCTAAGAAGGCTACTCTGTACTTCTGCTGCAAGGGCCGCGGTGTGCTCTTCAATACGGAGGGAGCGCTCCGTATTTCCATTGACTGTTATAACACCGTGAGGTCTGGGCATCTTGAGCTTAAGGTAGGCATAGTGCGGCACCGCGTTGAAATGAGAAAATGTGGTTCGTCCGAGCACTGCGTGATAACCACTACGGAAGGGGACGATGTCGAAGATTAATTCTTTGCTTCGAAAATTATCCGGGGATCCGAAGACCACTTCCAGTGTGATTGATCCCGTACAACAGGCCTCTACACGTGGTATGACACCTTTAAAGGTGGTTTTGGTGGGCTTGATCCTTGAGGGATCAATACCAATTTTGCGCACTGTGTCCTGATAGAGTAGGTTTAGGCTGCTACCACCGTCCATGAGGACGCGTGTGAGGTGCAATCCGTCAATGATAGGGTCAAGCACCAGTGCGGCTGAACCGCCATGATGGATACTGGTCGGATGGTCCCTTCGATCGAAAGTGATCGGACAGGAGGACCACAGGTTGTATTTTGGGGTGACTGGCTCCATCGCCTAGACGTCCCTTAGTGCGCGCTTCCGCTCCCTTTTGGGGATATGGGTAGCATATATCATATTCACCGTTTTAACTTGGGGAGGAAACTTCTTCTGTCCCCCTGTGTTCGGTGGCCAGTGTCGGTGTCAAAACTGGCAGATCTCGGGTAGGGGGTCCCAAGTTGTGCGTCTTAGGATCGATGGTAAGATGAACACGGGATTTTACCCAGCTTCGGGCTCTCTCGATGAGATAATACCCTACATGCTGCTTGATTGGCTTTAATGGGTATAGGGGTTACAAGAGTTGATCTACCCCAAGATCATATGTTGTGGTCTAAACCCTAGAGGTGTGATGAGTAATGTCATAATAATCTATCGACTAGCCTGGCCTCAGTTTATATAATGTACTAGAGGCCTAGGATAACAAGAGTCCTAGCCGAATACACCGGTGGGGAGGAGTCCTTGTCTTGATCACCAAGTCTTGTGGAATCTTCCTTGTATGCGGCAGCTGTCCGAACTGGCACATGAGTATACGGCCATGGGGTTCCTCGGCCCAATCTAACTGATCGGGGGATGACGTGGTGAGTACCCCCTAGTCCAGGACACCGTCAGTATCCCCCTGAACCGGTCTTCAAGTTGGGGACGCTCCTCGATTATTCCAAACTGTTCTTCATGTTCGGTCGTCGGTCTTGAAAACTGGTTCAACATATCTTCTCATCTTCTATCTTGAGGATCGCCGAAGTAAATCCGAAGAGTTTACACATCGGGTATCCGAGGATCCCCTCTAGTTCTCGGCCTTTATCAATGCCTTGTTATTTTTATGCCATACCTTAGGTTTGAAGTTGTTCCCGGGCAGCAGTGTCGTCTTGCGTTCGAACTCCAACGTCGAACTGCATTCGAGGTGTCTTTTGCAGCCGAGCACCAACACCGGACTGCTTCTGAGCTCCAACGCTGGAATGTATCCGAGCTCCAACACTGGACTGTGTCCAAGCTCCAACACCAAAATCTATCCGAGCTCCAACGCCGGATTATATCTGAGGTATCATAGATCACCTTGGTTCAAAAAGATCTAAAGGGGTTTTAGCTGAGCTTAATGTCAGAAATGCCCGCTATGGAGCCAGCCACTGGCGCCCGAGCTTTATGTCGGACTACTTCCGAGGTGGTGCACCACCTTGGCCATGGGCTGTTTTTTATGAATTTGATTCCGAATTGTGCAATGTAATCTCTAACGATATGTATGGCCAATAGTCCTCAAGGTGCATGTTGGCCTAATATCTGGGATGTACCTGAAGGAAAGAATCAGACCGCTGACCCTAGTAGCCCTGAGACTCAGGTCAATTCATAAAATCAGCCTGAGGATCAATTCCCGGCTCGGTAGCATACCTAGGAATAAAAACACAGTGTGCAAAGTCCTCGAGACTCAGGTTGGGTGTGGTCGACCAACCTGAGGATAATAATCTCCTCGAAAACTATATTGCACTTTAAATTTTCTGCATTGGATTGTCAATGCAGTAGCCCCCGAGCCACTGGTCGGGTGGCAACACCAGATCAGGGGATCGATGTACCCCTTTAATATTTGTAAATGATAAGCACGAAGTCTAGTAGCCCCCGAGCCTTAAGTGGGCACAGGTGGCCGAATTAAGGATCGATATCCGTAGTAAAATCGCAAATTATGTGTAATTATCCTATGTATCCAAGTACTTTACATCATTAATGCTCGGATCTGCATTGTAAAAAACTTTGTTGACCGACCATCAACTTCCACCTCCTTGGCCAGTAGCCGAGGAGTGTTTGTCCTACTTTATAAAGCCTTTATGAGGGCAAAGATTTATGGCAAACAAGGCAATCCGGCCATACGGTTTTATAAACAAAGGTACGTGGAGAGATATGTTCTAATACTTTTTAACGTAAGAAACATCTTCCAAAGAAAATAGTCCCACTATGGTTCCTTTCTTTGGGTTGTCATGCTAAGCGTGATCATGAAACCTCAGCTCCGATCAATGTGGGAGGAAAATATTGAGGATTTAGTTCGGGGAAAGTTCCCAAACTCTATGGTATTAATGAACCAAAATTTTTAGTTCCGTCGTTGCCGACCAATATGATCCTTTAAGATTGCTAGCTTTCGGCTTCACCCAGTCTGAGGTACTAACTCGGATGACCCGGTAGTAACAATCACAGAGGTGCTCCCTTTACCGCCTAGCCGAACAATCAGGAACGTAGGGGTAAGCACAGGATCCAGCCAACCCAGCTTGGCCAAAATCTTAAGTCAAATTGATGCATATTTATGGCTTTATATAATGATAATTACGGAAGGCAACACTTGTATAATGAGTACAAATATTGATGATATATACTTATTTTGACTCCATTGCGACCGTTTAGCAGTTGAAAGTGGCCCATCGTCGGCTTCTACCCCTTTGTAGATACTATGCAGGGTGTTTCCGCAATAACAAGACAACCCTTAGCCGACGTCTCGGTGCCCGGAGGCGGTTGTGTTAGCGGAAACGAGGCAATCAGATATCTTGGCTTTATAACTTTCACTTAGTCATAGGAGCTTGAAACTGGGGAAGCTAGCTATGAGCCCCCGGTTAGTGTTCGGCGACAGCAGAGGTCAAGTCGTAAACACTTCGGCCAATGTTATGAACGGCTCATCATTTAACACGGTCATAGGATTGCTGACCAGTTTGCGCTTATTGTGATAGTCAGTATTCGGCTTTCTCCACTGAGGTGCTTAACCATGCGAGATGGAAGCACAATCGCAATGGTTCTCCCGTTGCACACCTAGCCGAACAAAGCGGAATGTAGGAGGCAAGCATAGGAGCCGGGCAACCCAACTATTGACCGAAGACACAATTCGAAACCGATGCATATATAGCAACATCCAAGAATGTTTTTGCCGAATCTCTAAAGGTGTCTGGGTTGCACTGTGAGACTTATGCAAAAAACACACAAATAGTTTAAAAGTGCCAAAAGCTTGGAAAACCAAAAAACGCCAGTAAAAACATGACGTCCGAACAAGATCAAGTGTTCGGTGCCAATCCAAAAATTGGAAAAAAAATGTGCTTCTGTCGACCAAGAAGAAAACACATTTACAGCTCATATATAAATTTTAAGAGCTCCCAAGTGACTTGTGCAAAAGGATTTTATGTATAATTATTGTATGTACCGAAGTACTTATATCATAGCTGTGTTCACCCGAACTTTATACGCGTCTTAACCGACCGTCGGCTTCTCCCTCTTCGGTCAAGGACCGAAAAGTGTTATGTACTCCCCCTGTTGAGAATATCGACGGTGTTTCCGATAACCAGGCAATCATGCCATAAGGCTGTAACAGACAAAACGCGCTCAGGGAACTTATGCTATATTACCGACGAAGTGTAAGAAGCATCTTCAAAGAAAATAGTACCCCCACCGATACCTTTCTACGGTTGCTCATTGTTACTATGAGACTTGTGCAATAGATTTTTTGTACTCATGAGTTCCGTTGTGTGCTGACCATTATTGAAAATAGTAAGAGCGCTAGCTTTCGGCTTCACCCAGTCTGAGGTCCGGCTCGGGTGACCCGATCGTGACAATCGTAGAGGTGCTCCCTTTACTCCCTAGCCGACCAATCGGGAACATAGGGGTAAACACAGGAGCAAGGCAACCCAGCTTGCAAATCGCTTAGGTCAATATGGTGCATATTGTGGCATAATACACGAACAAGGAACGAAGTCATACAAGTATAATCATATGCAAGAGGAAAAGCTCCATCAAGGGAGCCCCCAAATAAACTGGGTATTTGAATATGTGCGTCACAAACATAGTTTTGACAAGGAACTTTGTCACAAACAACTTTGTGCCAAAAAGTATAATGCTTGGTCGAACCGAACAAAATTTAAAACTGAAAGTTTTTTAGCATGAAAGCAACCTAGCTGGTTAATGTGTTCGGTATTGATGACGCGATTCGGGCTTGTGGCGGGACGAAGACGCCCATTGAACCGATAAGGTTCGCAGTCCTCGACATGGCCGAGGTCCCAGCCCCTAGGACCGAGGTGTCCGAGCAAGGAGTTTGGCATTCCGTAGTAGTGACCACGTAACGCGGTCAAAATCAATTACCTGCACACATAAAACAGTGCGGTCCAGGAAATAATATATATATATATAATCCTTGAATAATTGCTTTACGCAAGAATAATTTATTTAAAGAGATGTGGCCTGGCGCCGAAGCGAATGTCGATGCAGGGCGTCGGCGTGACGCAGTAAGGCGTGACAAAGCCTGAATTTGCAGGGTGGTCTGAGTTTCGGATGCGGCGTTCACCAAGCTGTACGGAAACTGACCGAACCACCACGCGACCGTTTTTAATGTGGACACCATTTGATAGACCTATGTACAGATGATGGAACAAACCAAAGTAATAATTCCTTAAGAAAAAGAAGCCCAACAAGCAAAAATTGTTAGGATTAATAGCACCTAGTTTATTTGTTGTAGTAGTCCGAAGAAAAGCGACTCCCAAAATTGGGAATCGATCATCACACCCAATGCCTGATGGGCGATAAAGCGACGGCATGGCAATGCTGGCAAAGGTTGGCTTGCCGAGGCAAAGCCCCCGGTCCAGCTAACGTGACGAAGCTGGTCGACTGGTGACGCCGAAGTCACCGGAGTATGTTGATGAAGAAATAGCCAAGTCCCCGGTCTAGCCGAGGTGACAGAGCAGGTTGGTGAGGAGTTGATGCAGTTGCCATGTCACCCGAGGTGTTGAAGTAGTTTGGCATGACGGACATTGGCTCGAAGAGGCAACAGTGCGGCCATGCCGACCCAGGTCGTAACTTGTGACGCGTCCAATGCTGGTTTGATAGAGTGACCATGCAGCGATGCCGGTGTGCCTACTCCGTGTAATCCGTGGGGCGGCGATGTTGGTGATGATTTATCCTTGGCGATTCTGAACTCATATTCGGCTCGCCGAGGTGAGGATCCGAAGAAGTTGAGCTCGGATCAAAAAGCGACGACATGTCTAGCGCAGGTCGGCAGCCGTGGAGCTATATTGCCGGACTGGTTTGACACCAGCGTGATGGCGAAGATTACCTCAGAGGAGGATTAAAATTTTATGGGCGTGTGTTAAAAACAACGCACAATACCTTAGAAGAAAATTCCTTTAAAAAGGTTGTTAAATATCACGTTCATAAAGAAACATGAATTCGGGTCGGATCCGTACTCGCGCAGGAAACAGATCTGAATAGTGATGCACTAATCGGAAGGTTCCCAGAGTTTGGACGGTCGGATTGAGCTGAAGTTTTGAGGGGTGGTAGATATGGGAATTCCGCAACAAATGAATGGTTGGATCTTCCAAAGGACCTCCGAGCTGGGCTCTGGAGGCCACGCCCTAAACTCGTCCAGATTCCCGTCCAGGTTTGACAGAGCTCCGGTATATCGGAGATTGCCAGAGATTCCTCCATCGGAACTCGACGAAATTTTTCAGGGTTGTTGTAGACTCAATTTTGCACAATCCCACCGAAGCAATCGTTAAAACGACACTCGAGGATGCGGTGGCAGCAGATACAAGTTCACTGTCCAGAAAAATAGCACGGTTGCCCGAGGGCAATGTTGACGTTGAGCTCCTGAGCTCCATGGATGATTCCTCCATGATCTTGATAGAGATCAGAGTTGGTGTTGACGAAGGCCCTCGTCCGAACATGACGATCGGAGGCAGGGCACAATCCTCAGTCAAGCCAAGGTGACCAGTCGAGCCGGTAACAAAGATGTCAACACCGAAGTTAATCTGCAGACGAGCCATTGATCCTTTTGCCTATCACACAGCGGAACTCTCAATGAAAGCACCAATGTCGGTGTCAAAACCGGCAGATCTCGGGTAGGGGGTCCCAAGCTATGCGTCTTAGGATCGATGGTAACATGAACACGGGATTTTACCCAACTTCGGGCTCTCTCGATGAGATAATACCCTACATGCCGCTTGATTGACTTTAATGAGTATAGGGGTTACAAGAGTTGATCTACCCTGAGATCATATGTTGTGGTCTAAACCCTAGAGGTATGATGAGTAATGTCATAATAATCTATCGACTAGCCTGGCCTCAGTTTATATAATGTACTAGAGGCCTAGGATAACAAGAGTCCTAGCCGAATACGCCGGTGGGGAGGAGTCCTTGTCTTGATCACCAAGTCTTGTGGAATCTTCCTTGTATGCGGCAGCTGTCCGAACTGGCCCATGAGTATACGGCCATGGGGATCCTTGGCCCAATCTAACTGATCGGGGGACGATGTGGTGAGTACCCCCTAGTCCAGGACACCGTCAGCCGGGCTTCCTCGTCGTCGTTGCTTTGCGATCCCTTTTCCTTGTTTTCGGCGTTTAACTTGGCGGCCTGTTTAAAGACCCAACATTCTTTGTTGGTATGATTGGTTGGTTTATCGGGGGTGTCGTGGATTTGACATGGACGATCGAGTATGCGATCCAGACTGGACGGGCCCGGATTGTTTCTATTAAATGGCTTTTTCCGCTGACCGGACTTGGAGCCACTGAATCCGGCATTGACGGCCGTGTCTTCAGAGTTACCGCCATTATTTCGACGCTTGTGTCTACTACATCGAGGCTTAACGTTACTGTCTCTGGCTTCAGAAGTGCCAGGTTTACTTGAGGTGTTGTTGCTATGAGCTAGCCAGCTATCCTTTCCCGCGCAAAAGCGGGTCATGGGCGTCGTAAAGGCTGCCATGGACTTCGGCTTCTCTTGGCCGAGGTGTCGGATGAGCCACTCATCACGGATGTTATGCTTAAAGGCCGCTAGGGCTTCGGCATCCGGACAATCGACGGTTTGGTTCTTTTTAGTTAAGAACCGAGTCCAAAATTTCCTACCTGACTCTCCGGGCTATTGGATTATATGACTTAAGTCATCAACATCCGGAGGTCGGACATAAGTGCCTTGGAAGTTGTCAAGGAATGCAACTTCCAGGTTCTCCCAACTGCCAATGGAGTTTTCAGGCAGACTGTTCAACCAGTGCCGAGCTGGTCCCTTGAGTTTTAGCAGGAGATACTTGATGGCATGGAGATCATCACCGCGGGCCATATGTATATGGAGAAGGAAGTCCTCGATCCATACCGCGGGATTTGTTGTTCCATCATATGATTCAATGTTTACGGGTTTGAACCCTTCTGGGAATTCATGTTCCATTACTTCATCGGTGAAGCATAGGGGGTGTGCGGTGCCTCTGTGTCGGGCTACGTCGTGACGCAGCTCGGATGGATCCGGTCTGTGGTATTCAGCCCGGACAGGTGTGTATTTGTTATATCCAGCATGGTGGCCATCGTTGCGCATTGGGGCACACCCCCGCGATCCATAGATCAATCTGGTCTAGCCTGCTCTGTTCTCCAAGTCGTACCGCAGGTCATGTGTGTATCCCCGAGCTGTTGTGTGCTTCTTCTTCCGGCTCTTTGCCGAACCATGGGCAACACACCACCAATCATCAACAATCCAATCACAAGAAGCTACGCAATGCAAATACATGATCAGGTGAACGCTAACCTAAGTATATCATTTGACCTTGAAAACATGGTTGTGCCTTCACCTCCTTTGTTGTTGGTTGAACTCAGGTGCGATATCGAAGAAGGCCAAACACATTTCGGTCCGTGCAAAACAATGTTTTATGACAAAGTAACAAAATTAGGAATTCATGAAGAATGAGTTGTCTGTTGAAGAAACTTTGTTCCAATTCTGACGAAACAATGTTTTGTACGAGTTTGCATATTCCAACTTGTGAAAGGTTCCCGAAACTCAAGTTTGCTGCTAAAGGAAACATTGTTCGACTCCAGTGAACAATGTTTGGTCGGGAACTGCCAACCACCTCCAACGAGAGTATTCCAGAAGCTACCTCATTAAGTCTTGAAGCCATTTAGTCAAACAAAGCTGGTTCCCTTTCACACCTAAGATGGTTCCAGAAGCTAGTTCTATTTCACACCTATCCAGGGGGGGTTGTCCCGATTATAAATAGGCTAGCTCTTAACTTTGTTGGGGACTTTTGCCAGTTCAATCAAACACCAAAGACATAGACTCCTCCTGAGATTGGAGAGCTCTTGTTATCCTTATTCTCGTGATTCCTTGAGAAATTGCTCCTAATTCGTGCTCCACGACTAGATCATGTTGTGTGGATTAGAGTTCATGGTTTCCCTTGCGGATTGCACTTATCCCGTGCTCCACGACTTGAGTGTGGTTGTGTGGGGTAGTTTTGCGGGTTGTGGATCGGCGAATGTTCGGATTGCAAGCTTCGGTGAGCCTCCTCTGTAAGTGCATCTAGTGCCCCTTAGTGATTTTGGTGTATTGAAGAATTATAGGTTAAGGATCTAATGTGTTTATGAGTGTACACAGGTCTATGAGTCTATGAGGAGTTTGATATTTACAGCGAAATTCGACCCCTAAAAATGAATATCTTCGACTGAAGATTTTGGTATTTCTGAAGACATTCATAAAGACTTTGAAAGTGAAGAAATTGGTGTGTCCATGAAGACTTGATATACATGCGAGGAATATGAAGCTTGAAGACTTTCGTTTTCATAGTTTTGTTTTTCTCTTTCTTGAGTCATAGGAAACACCGTACTGTTAAAGGGGGTTGAGGAAATACTAAGGAAAAATTTCCATGTGATGCTCAACTCAAAATCCTACACCTACCAATCCCTTCGAGTGAAGCCATTGGAAATCTCATACAGTTCAGTCAATTTCTTCAGAGACAGAGACGAAGTTCTTCTGGTCACTGAGGAATTTGTTCTGACTGAAGAGTTAGGAATTCGCCAGTGCGAATTGCCTACACAGTGAGGAACATGATAGACCTGAGAAATTTGAGAGTCAAATTTCCGACCGTTGGTGTGCTACGCACCAGCTATCTCAAAATATCTTATCCACATAATGGTCATATCATTGAAGGGCATTTATGTCTTATCATGTCGGGCTACTCCCTAGGCTATAAATAGCCTCCCCCTACAAGCACTAGCTGGTTGGATGCTCCGAGAGAAACTGACACTTGTCATTTGAGAGCAACCCATCCTCCGAGGACTTTGAGCGAAAATCATCGAGTGAGGAAAATCCAAACCCAAACACCCACAAACCCAAAGTGATTGAGCATCACTCAAGATATTGATCCTGCGTGGATCCGACGCTTGTTACCTTTGAAGACTGTGCTTCTTCCAGACGGTTAAGCGTCATGGTCTAGAGCATCCAAGAGGAATTGTGGATTGCCGAGTGACCGAAGTCTGTGAAGGTTTGGAAGTCGCCAAAAGACTTACCACGAGTGATTGGACGAAGTCTATGTGACCTTAGTTCAAGGAGAATATGGTGAGGACTTGGTATCCTGAGCTGCGTGCTCAGTGACTGGGTGTCCGGGACTATGTGTCCTTGAGTTTAAATACTCAGCCGCTCCAACCAGATGTACAACTGAGACAGCAGTTGGAACTGGTCTACCAAATCATTGTCTTCACCAACATTACTGGTTCTATTTCCTCAACTCTTTCATTTCCTCATTACCATGTTGAGTGTTTGTTCATATCTGTGTTTGAAGACTTTGACTGAAGACTTTCTCAATTTCCTCAGTTCAATTTCTTCAGTCTGTTTGTCTTCATCTTGTGTTATCATGTGTTTACGCTTTCTGTACTCTGTGTTTGTCTTCATTTCATCATGATGCCCATGTGTGTATTTTGTCATGCTTACTTCTGAGTACTTATTCCGCTGCAAGTAGTTCTTCGCTAAGGAATTTCCTCACCGGCAAATTCCTCAGTGAAGAATTCATAAAAATCGCCTATTCACCCCCCCTCTAGTCGATATAACGCACTTTCAATTGGTATCAGAGCTGGGTACTCCCTTGTTCTGTGTGATTTTGGTTTAACCACCTGGAGTTTTAGTTATGTCGACCGCAGGTATGATCAAAGTCTCTGCTGGGTGTCCTACCTTCGATGTCACGGACTACCCCTACTGGAAGAATAAGATGCGAATGCATCTTGAAGCAATTGACAAAGATCTCTGGTATGTTGTGGAAAATGGTGTTCCCTCAGTCACACCTTCCCTGAATGCTGCTGACGTGAAGAGATTCAAGCAACTCGATTCTCAAGCGAAGATATCATATGTGGTCATCTGAGTAAAGGACGGTATGGTAGAGTGAGTGCTTTGGAAACTGCTAAGCTTATCTGGGATAGGCTCTCCAAAGTAAATTAAGGAGTCTCAACTCAACGTGACTCTCGTGTTGACGTTCTTCGCAATATCTTCAACCGCTTTAAAAGACTCGACAATGAAAATGTTCAGCAAACCTTCGATCGCCTCACTGATATCTCAAATGAGCTTCAAGCGCTCGGTGCCACTGACATCACCGATCATGAGGTGGTGAAGAAATTGCTGAGATCACTCGATTCGTCATTTGACACTTTGGCACTGATGATTCAAGAGCGTGCTAATTACAAGTCACTAGATCCCGCTGATATCCTCGAGAGGCTAAATACTCATGAGTTCCAGCTTGCTGAAAAAAGAGATCTCTATGGCTCAAGCTATGGCAAACCACGTGCCCTGCAGGCCAAGGCAGTGTCTGAATCGGAATGTGAAGATTCTGGTAGTAGCCTTGGTAACCCTGAAGAATTGAGCCAGGAGCTAGCACTGCTCATGAAGAAATTCCAGAAATTCTCAAGACGTGGTCGCTTTGGAAAATCTTCAAGGAGCAGTGATTCCTCATCAAGTGACTATAAGAGAACGCTATGCCACAAATGCAAGAAGCCTGGTCACTACATTCAAGATTGTCCTCAGTGGGACAAGGAACTAAAGAAGAATAAATACAAGGATTATAGTTCTGATGATGCCAAGAAGAAGAAGAAATCTTCAAAGTCTTCATCATCAAAATCCTCGAAGTCTTCATCTCACAAGAAGAGCAGCTCCAAGATGGCTTGGGCATTCATTGGCAAGGAAATGGATTCTGAGGCTGAATCTGAGGATAATGAGGAAGAGGAGGCATCCGAGGAGTCTGAGTCAGGTGTGGCAAGTTTAGCTCTTGCTACCGCATTTGTCAGCAAGTCTATCTTCAACTCTGAAGAAAATGGCAACACCAACAACGCTGATGAAGGCAATGATGACTACGCTCCCACCTATTGCTTCATGGCAAAGGCTGCCAAGGTAACTAAATATCCCTCCTCTGAATCAAGTGAGGATGAATCTGATGAAAATCTTAAGCCTAGCTACTCCAAACTTGCTAAGATTGTTGTGAAACAACAAAAGGCTATTGAAAAACTTCAAAACATGCTAGACAAAAGTGATGATATGTTGGGTGATGAAATGGACCGCACTAAAGACTTAACTGAAAATCTTCAGAGACTTCAGTCTAAGTTTGACAACCTTCAAAATCATCATAAAACCCTCTTAACTGATCACGAGAAGCTTTCTTATGAATTTCATCAAAGAAAGCAAGATCTTGAGAAGCTAAGAGTGTGTTATGAAGATCTTCAGAAGGAGCGTGATTCATTACTTGCTCAACAAATCAGCGCTACTCAGGAAGAATTTGATCCTCCATGCTTAAAGTGCATTGAACGTGAATCTGTTAATTCTTCACCTGAATGTTCAAATGCTTCAAATGTTACAAATTCTTCACATGCCTCTGCTATCTCTAATTCCCCATCTGTGGACATTGCTAGTATCACTGACGATGCAGGGCTGAAGGAATTGTATACGACAGGCATGTACAAAAGTCTCAAAGGGCATCAGACTCTTTGTGATGTGCTTAAAAAGTAGATCCTCCATAGAAACCCTAGGAAAGAGGGTATTGCCTTTGAGAGGAAACTCAGTGCTGATGGAAAATATTGGAGGCCTAAGCAGTACCCCAAAACCTCATGGGTTGCTGCAAAGGGACCTCCAATTGATCCATCTAACTTATCTGGTTTTACGTGTGAATCTCCTCATTCTTCTGATGAGTCATTTGACTCCAACTATAAACTGTTCAAAAATCAGAATGGTGAAGTATTTGCTAGATATGTTGGCACTAACTGTAGGAACGGTTCCCCTATGAAGAAAATCTGGGTTTCCAAAAGTTATGTTGAAACTCTTCAGGTGAATGTCCTCATGACACCACCAGTGAAGAATAGGAACCCCGGATCAAACTCTTCATATGGACGAAATTCTTCATATGGATCCAAGTCCTCATACGGACCAAATTCCTCACGTGGATCAAATTCCTCAAAAGGATCAAAATCCTCATATGAACATCATCATGCTAACAACTCTGTTTCGCAGGGTAGAGCTAAGGGCTATGAATATGAGCATTATTCTTCAAATCATTATGTTCATAAGTCCTCGAAGAATTTCTCTGCTTATTCATATGCTTACCCTAACCCCTCTTATGTGAAACAAAATGGTTTGGCATCTTTGCCACCTTTCTCATATGGTGCTCGCAGAGTGATGAACTCTTTGCCACCCCTCCAGATGTGGGTGGTGAAGAAAAAGAACTAATCTCTTATGCAGGGTCAGGTCTCCAGTCATGCTCAAAACGACTGAAGAATTTGCTGGAGACCTGAAGAGTGCCTGAAAGGACGCAGGCGAATCATGATGAAATGCACCTTCATTTCACCCGTCCTCATACCGATTATCTGATAAAATGACTTGATGAAATTGAACTGATGATACTGATGTCATATTCTTCACTGATGAAGTATATGAGTTTGTAAGTTGCACTAATTCATCTGCAGAATTATCAACCCAAAGCAAACGAGTGGGTCCTCGATAGTGGATGTACAAATCACATGACTAGTAACAAGAATCTATTGATGGAAGCTCCATTAACTCCGTCACATCTGAAGCATATCATCTTCACTGACAAAGGCAAAAGTCAGGTATTGGGTCTAGGTAAGGTTGCGATCTCTAAGGATCGACACATGGACAAAGTCATGCTTGTCGAGTCCTTAGGATACAACCTCATGTTTGTCTCAATGCTTTGTGATCTTGATATGGTTGTTGTCTTTGGTAAGTATCATTGTGTTGTGATCATGGAAGCTGACAATTCCAAAGTCTTCGAAGGCTTTAGGAGAGGAGACTTGTACATTGTTGATTTCTCTACAGGACCACAACCTGCCGTGTGCTTACTTGCGAAAGCTTCAGAAGGCTGGCTATGGCATCGACGACTTGGTCACGCAGGCATGAGGAATTTCCACACGCTTGCGAAGAAGAAGCATGTCATTGGCATTGAGAATGTCAAATTCCTCAAGGATCACCTGTGTGGTGCCTGTGAAGCTGGAAAGATGACTAAGGCCAAGCATCCAGCAAAGACTATCATGACCACCACTTGACCATTTGAATTGCTTCATATGGATCTCTTCGGTCCTAATCATTATTTTGCTGTGACTAATGATGCATCTCTATATGGCTTTGTTATTGTTGATGATTACTCTCGTTACACATGGGTACACATTGTTACTTACAAACATGAAGTGCAAGAAGTCTTCAAACGATTTTCTTCGAGGGCTTCAACCAACTTTGGTGTGAAGATCAAGCACATCAGGAGTGACAATGGAACTGAGTTCAAGAATTCCGGTCTTAATGACTATCTTGATGAACTTGGTATTACTCATGAGTTATCTGCTCCTTATACTCCTCAGCAAAATGGCATCATGGAGCGCAAAAATAGAACACTTGTGGAGATGGCTTGCACTATGCTTGATGAATACAAAACTCCTCATCATTTTTGGATTGATGCAATTGATACCGCGTGCCACATCATCAACAGAGTATATCTTCACAAATTCTTCAAGAAGACTGCCTATGAACTCCTTACTGACAAGAAACCCAATGTGAGTTATTTCAAAGTCTTCGGTGCTAAATGTTGGATTAGAGATCCTCATCACAATGCTAAATTTGCACCGAAATCACATGAAGGTTTTATGCTTGGTTACGGAAAGGACTCGCACACCTACAGAGTCTTCAACATAACTCTTCACAAGATTGTTGAAACTGTAGATGTGCAGTTTGATGAAACTAATGGCTCGCAAAGAGAGTACCTACCTTCTATGATAGATGAACCAGCACCTGAGGATTCTATCAAGTTCAAGGCTACTGAGGATATCATTCCTACCGAAGAATCTACTGAAGAATTCATTCCCGATCGCGAAGACCGTCCGGCTGATGTACCTGAGGAAAATGCTGAAGAAAATGGTGCTGAAGAAAGTGTTGATCAAATTCCTCATCGTCAACCAGCTCATCCTCGCGTTGCAAAAGAAGTGCAAGTTGAAAAGATCATTGATGACATTGAAGCACCAGGTCCTCTCACATGCTCAAAAGCTTCACATTTATCTAACTTTTGTGGGCACTATGCTTTTGTCTCTATCACAAAGCCCACCAAGGTAGATGAAGCATTTCTGGAGCCTGAGTGGATTCATGCTATGCAAGAAGAATTACATCAGTTCGAGCTCAATAATGTCTAGGAACTGGTCAAACGTCCAGATCCTCGCAAGCATAATATCATCGGCACAAAGTGGATCTACCGCAACAAGCAAGATGAAAATGGCCTTGTGGTGAGGAATAAGGCACGACTTGTAGCTCAAGGCTACACATAGGTTGAAGGAATTGATTTCGATGAAACTTTTGCACCTGTTGCTAGACTTGAGGCTATTCACATATTACTTGCTTATGCTAACCATCATAATATTATCTTACAACAAATGGATGTGAAAAGTGCATTCATCAATGGTAAGCTTGAGGAAGAAGTATATGTTGCTCAACCCCCAGGTTATGAAGATCCAAAGAACCCTCACAAAGTCTTCAGACTCAACAAGGCCCTCTATGGCCTCAAGCAGGCCCCTCGGGCGTGGTATGATACTTTGAAGGAATTCTTCGTGAAGAATGGCTTCACACCCGGTTCACTCGACCCTACTCTCTTTACTAAATCTTATGATGGTGAACTGTTTGTGTGCCAAATATACGTTGATGATATTATCTTTGGATGTACTGACCAACATTATAGTGATGAATTTGCCTATATGATGAGTGAAGAATACCAAATGTCTATGATGGGAGAGTTGAAATTCTTTTTAGGTCTTCAAATTCGTCAACAGCACAATGGCATATTCATATCTCAGGAGAAATACCTCAAGGAAGTTCTGAGGAAATTCGGCATGCAAGATTGCAAAGGAGTCAAAATTCCTATGCCCACAAATGGCCATCTATGCACTGATGAAAATGGTATTGACTTCGATCACAAGGTATACGGCTCCATGATTGGTTCGTTATTGTATTTACATGCATCTAGGCCAGATATAATGCTTAGTGTTTGCATGTTTGCCCGATTTCAAGCTACACCGAAGGAATCACACCATAAGGTTGTGAAGAATATTCTTCGATATCTAGCTCACACACCAACACTAGGATTATGGTACCCCAAGGGCTCTACCTTTGATCTCATTGGATATTCTGACTCTGACTATGCTGGTGATCGTGTGGACCGCAAGTCAACATCTGGTACTTGTCATTTCCTCGAACGATCTTTGGTCTGTTGTTTCCTCGAAGAAACAGAACTGCCTATCACTGTCTACTGCTGAAGCTGAGTACATTGCTGCTGGTTCTTGTTGTGCTCAATTGCTGTGGATGAAGCAAACTCTCAAGGACTACGGCATCAACATGAAGAATGTGCCTCTCTACTGTGACAATGAGAGTGCCATCAAGATTGCTCACAACCCAGTTCAGCACTCGAAGACAAAGCACATTCAGATTCGTCACCATTTTCTTCGTGATCACGTGTTGAAGGGCGACATTTCTATTGAGCATGTGAAGACTGAAGAACAGCTAGCCGATATCTTCACAAAGCCCTTGGATGAGAAGAGATTTAGCAAGTTGCGGTGTGAGCTAAATATGTTAGAGTCTTTGAATGTTCTTTGAAAAGGACACACATCCTAACACTTATGCAAAATTAATGACTTAGATGTGCAACACATGAAGAAACGTTTTTCTTCAATCAATGAAGAATAACACTCTAAGTGTGAAGAAATTAATGAAGAATTTGATTCTCAGAACCCTACGACAATTTTACGTGGTGTCTGAAATCATCATTCTTATACAGTGGGTGACGCCACCACCAAAGTTGAAAATATTTATTCTTGGAATTTCTCAGTTTTTTTTTAATTCTTCAGTCTTTCAAATTCTTCAACTTTGCAAAATCTTCACTGTTTCCGTCGATTTTCTTCATTGGCTATATGTATATGAGTTTATGTCCTATACAACATTCACTTATGGCTATTTCTTCAAGTTGCATTTTCTGCTAAGTGAATGTGATCGGACCCTTTCCCCTCTATGCTATACTCAACCCAATCTATTCACAAATTCTTCATGTGCATTCTATTTGAAACTCGTTCAAAATCTTCACTGTGTCCTTGTCAGCTGAAGAAATTGCGAACGAAACTTAAAATCTTATCTTATCCAAATTTTCGGTTTTGGTGCTCAAACCGTCCCGTATCCCACGATAGAATTATCTATTCACCCACGATCTAACACGATCTCCACTTTTTAGTACGTGGGTGACACATGTCAAGCGAATGAGAAGGGCCAGGGGCATGTTCGTCCTAAATCTTCGGAAGAACAGTTTTTCACTGCGACTATAAATACCCCCTCACCCTTCCTCACTTCCTTTACTCCGCTCGACCGCTCTCTCTCTCTCTCGCTCGAGCTTCTCAAACCCTAGCACCGCCGCTACTCCATCGTCGCCGGTGAGGAAGAGCTTCACTGCCTCGACCTCTTCGTTGTTGTACTCGCGCCGGCTGCGGAAATCTTCACTCCGCCGCCACTGTAGCTGTCTTCCTCCGCCAAGTTAGGGCGTGGAAGATCTGAACTGACGAGCTTCAAATCTACACTTCTCAGTTTGTCGTGTTCGTCGTCAAGGGTAATTAAAAGTTACTTTTACTACCCTCTTTGATCTAAATTTTCTCTACAAAATCTTCAAAGGTGTTTTATTCTTCAAATCCTCACACACAAAACACCTCACTAGTCATCTGTTCTTGATTTGTCTCCCTAAGCATCATTTTCTTCAAGATTCCTCAATTGTGTGGATCGTTGATCTATACAACTCTGGAACCTAAGACAGAGTACGCTTAGTGAAATTCTTCAAGACTCATCTGGTCAAATTCCTCAAACTTGTTCATTTTGAAAACCTTCTGAGAACGCATATGACCTCTTCAAATTCCTCGCAACTATACTCTGTTCACAGGTACTCATGTCTGCTGCTGAATCACTAGGTTCTCATCAACTTAACTCATTTGCAGCGTTCCTTGAAGAAAAGTTGCATACTTCTTCAGAGTGTTCAATTGTTCAAATTCCTCATCTCAAGAATATGGCTGAAGGTAAGAAACCACAGAAAGGAGGAAAGAAGCCTGAGGTCATGACTGCATTTGAAATTCCTGAGGACATTTATGCTGACTATTGCACACCTGATGAGGCCAAGTTTGGAAAAGAGAACAAAAATCAGCGCAAGGTGCGCATACAGAGGATTGAAAGGAGATGGGCAAGAGAATGGAGGGAGTACAGATATGTAACTCCAAAGTATATGAAGAAATTCGCTCTAAATCCTCCATGCCCAAGAGCTCCATTGGCACCTGGTCACAAAGCTGATCCCACCAGCCTCAAGCGCGGTGAGGATTTTCCTGAAGAATGGGCCAAGCCCAAGCCAAGTTGGCTAGACAAGCAAAAGAAGCAGTGAGGAAATTTAATGAAGACTTTGCTGCTGCTGCTGCCACAAAGGACTCTGACAAGCCTAGGAAATCAATGGCAAAGAAGCTCGCTCACAAGCCAAGTGCTTCAACAACTGTGCCCTCACGGCCAAGTTCCGCAGCAATGCCCTCACGGCCAGAATCTTCAAAGCCCTCACGGCCAATGCCTCACAGTGCTCCTGCTCCTCCAAAGTCCTCAGTTGCTCCAACAAAGTCCTCAACACCTGTTCACCTGGCCACATGCCAAAGGGCTACAGGCATCTCCATTGCCTCTGGTGTCTCAGCAAGTTCCTCAGCTGCACCAAATTCTTCATCAGGCCCCACTCTGCTGAAGGCAAAGGCCACTGCTGGACGAGGTCCTCGGCCTAGTCCGAAGAAGAAACAAGTTGCCTTCCAAGTGCCATCTGACGATGATGCTGATGATGATGAACTTGCAGAAATCATCAGAGACAGGCAGGAAAGGGCCGCTAGAGCCAAAGGGACAACTGTGTCACTGCTTTTGAATCCAAAGGCGATCCTCGACTACATTTATCTCTGGCACAAAGGATCCAAACACTCCTATGCCTGATTTTCATTTGACTCCTGGCCAAGGTCACATGCTGACCCATTTCATCTCTGAAGAGAAATGGAAATTTGAGAAGGCCGGACAAATCAAGAAGGCTCAGTTCAGGAAAGAGAAGTTCCTGAAGAACAATGTTGTCAAAATGACACCTGATGAACTCCTCAAGATCCAGTCTGAGATCAAAACCATCAGCGACAATTTCAATTCCTATTATACTGATTGGCAAGGAGCCAAAGTCAGGTTTGTTAAACTGACTGAGAAGTTCACCAATGTTGCAGCCCCATCGCAACAAGAAAGTCCTCAAACTGAAGAACATGCCAGCACCGCTAATGATTATCAGCCTACTGAAGAAAATGCTAGTTCCAGGGCTGATGACTTCATTCCAGGCGTTGAAGAAAATGCCAGGGCATCCACTAGTGGTGCGCCTGAAGAAAATGAAGAAGTCAGGGCAACTGCATCAGTTGCGCCTGAGGAAATTCAACCAGATTCCTCAGCTCCTCCTGCACCTACACCAACTCCTACCCTTCCATCTGCATCAGATGTAAGGAAGACCAAGGCTGCAGAGAAAGCTGCAGTGAAGAAAAGGAAAGCATCATCTGCTTTAGATTCTTCAGCTCCGAAGAAAATGAAGACTATGACCAGCTCTTTTGAGAACCCTATTGATGCAGTTCCGATTTCCACCATGCCATCAAAGGACCTTGTTCCTTATGGTGAAGATTGTATGATCCCTAGCGCATCTAATGAAGAACATCATTCTGCTGCTTCGTCAGAGCAGATTGATGAAGAAATTGAAGTGGATGCGATCCCTTCAACTCCTGCTGCTTCCTCGCCCATGCCTCAGTTCACAACTGAAGAGGCCGGCGTTGAAGAACTTGAAGATGAAGACATGGGCATTGGATGCACCACACCTGTGATGACTGATGACTTTTGGGAAAGTCAGCATCCCAATTCTCCACACTTCACCCCACTACAGCAGATACCTCTGTCCCCCGCACCAACCGTTCAACTGGGCTCTGAAGAAACTCATCCCACCTCGTCTGTGCATGAAGAAATTCCAGCCACTAGTGCTAAAGAAACTGCTGCTGCTAATACGTTGAACATGTAGACTGCCACTGAAGAGGAACCAGAAATTCCTCAGCCTGAAGAACCTGAGATTATGATTCCTGAGGTTGTGATGCAACTCACTGACACTCCTGTGCCCAAGCCAAAGGATCCATTCTCAAAGAAGCAAAAGTTCAAGCCTGCTGATTTCTTCAACGAGCATGTGTTCTTGACTGCTTATAATCCCTATGATTCTGCTCGCATAAGGAAGAGGCGTTTCTGGACTGCTAGTCAAGCAAACTTTTATTCCTCTGTGCTATTCGACAAAGACAAAGTCTTCGAGCATGCACACATTCCTCACATGAACATGGAATCTCTGCCGTTTTTCGAGCTAGTCCTTAGTGTTCTTCACGATGCTGGATTACTGAATTTCAGCACTGACATCTGTGATTGGAATGAAGAACTCATTCTTCAATTCTATGCGACGCTGCACATCACAGGAAATTCTGAAGATGTGAACACTTGGGTGTTGGACTGGATGTCTGAAAATACTCACTACAAGGCACCAGCAACTGAATTGCTTCATGTCCTCCCACTCAGTCCTCCCCTTGATGGTGCATGTTGCATCTACAATGAACCTGAGCTTACAAATCATTACATGCAAGTGCTGATGAAGCCTTTGAAGCCAGGGCAAGCTCCTCGAACCAAATTCCTCGTTAAGGAATTGATGTATGTGCCTCAGACTATCTATCGCATTCTGACGAAGACAATGAGTCCTATCAAATGCCACGACTCAAATGATGAAGAAGTCGTTGGCATCATGAAGAATATGCTTTTCAATAGCATTCATGGCGTTCCCGTCAACTTCCATGATTTCTTCATGAGGACTCTGGCAAATATTGCTATGTCACCGTTTGAGCTAAAGCCTTATGCGCCATGGATTATGAAGTTCATCAGGACAAGGTCTTCACTCAACTACAAGGTTGATACTCTGAACCATGGCAGTTTCTTGCCTCCAATTGAAGTCCTCAAACGGACATATTCATCAGCTGATGACAAAGGCAAGGCAACTGCTGTGATAGATGAAGGCATGCGTCCATTGGATGGTCAATTTCGCAAGGATGCATCCTACTCCACCAATGATGACTCTGCCACACATGATTCTGCCACCAACACCTCTGCCAAGCAAATTCCTCAAGCCACAGCACCCAGGGTGATGACTGATCATGAGTTACTCCTCAGTCTTCATCAGAAAGTTGATCGCAATCATAAATGGGTCAAGCGTTAGTTTGGTTCCATTCTTTACAACATGACCTCAACCCACAATGCTGTGAAGAAAAACAAATACTACCTCCATGAAACCTTCAACCGTACCTGGGCTATTCTATCTCATATCTACAGCGCCAAAGATCTGAAGAGCATGGGACTCAAGGAAGAATTTGACTGGTCTGCACCTCCACCGAAGAAATTCAAGAAGGTCAAGGTTCCTTCCTTGGTGGCCAGCTCCTATTCTTCATCGCGCGACACTGATGAAAATGAAGACTTGGACGACACTGCGGCGGGCCCTACTACAACAACTGACCCCGGCAACGCTGGCGCTCCTCCATCAACTTGATATTCTTCAGGGGCGTTAGTCCTTAGTTTCGATCCTTTTGGTCATTCGATGACAAAGGGGGAGAAATCTGAGTTAGTCTTCAAGCGGGTCTATTATATGGGCGTTTTTTGCTAAGCTACAACTCTCGTTCTTCTAAAACTTTTATTGGATCGAGTTGTAATCTTAAACCCAATGGTGCTCTAATACTTTTGATGCACTATGCTCTGATACTCTTGATGCGTTATTCTACATGCTTGTTCCTCATTAATATTATTGCACGCATGCTGAATTTCATCAGACACCATATTTCATCAAGCATTTCAAATTCTTCATATTATATGTCAAATGCATGTATGAATTACAAGATATAGGGGGA
Source organism: Triticum aestivum (assembly GCF_018294505.1). Lineage (NCBI taxonomy): Eukaryota > Viridiplantae > Streptophyta > Magnoliopsida > Poales > Poaceae > Triticum > Triticum aestivum. The sequence goes on along the minus strand of NC_057798.1, from coordinate 719,807,057 downwards.
GATCACCATGATTCAACTCTTCAAGTGTGCATTGCTTCAAAAGCAAATTCCTCACTATGCACATCTTCAGGGGGAGTTCTTCTATATCTTGCAATCAAATTCCTCAATATCAGTACTTACACTTCATATGTTTATCCCCGTTGAAAACTTAACCTATATTGTCATCAATCACAAAAAAAGGGGGAGATTGTAAGTGCATCTAGTGCCCCTTAGTGATTTTGGTGTATTGAAGACTTATAGGTTAAGGATCTAATGTGTTTATGAGTGTACACAGGTCTATAAGTCTATGAGGAGTTTGATATTTACAGAGAAAGTCGACCCCTAAAAATGAATATCTTCGACTGAAGATTTTGGTATTTCTGAAGACTTTCATGAAGACTTTGAAAGTGAAGAAATTGGTGTGTCCATGAAGACTTGATATACATGCGAGGAATATGAAGCTTGAAGACTTTCGTTTTCATAGTTTTGTTTTTCTCTTTCTTGAGTCATAGGAAACACCGTACTGTTAAACGGGGTTGAGGAAATACTAAGGAAAAATTTCCATGTGATGCTCAACTCAAAATCCTACACCTACCAATCCCTTCGAGTGAAGCCATTGGAAATCTCATACAGTTCAGTCAATTTCTTCAGAGACAGAGACGAAGTTCTTCTGGTCGCTGAGGAATTTGTTCTGACTGAGGAGTTAGGAATTCGCCAGTGCGAATTGCCTACACAGTGAGGAACATGATAGCCCTGAGAAATTTGAGAGTCAAATTTCCGACCATTGTTGTGCTACGCGCCAGCTATCCCAAAATATCTTATCCACATAACGGTCATATCATTGAAGGGCATTTATGTCTTATCATGTCGGGCTGCTCCCTAGGCTATAAATAGCCGCCCCCTACAACCACTAGCTGGTTGGCTGCTCGGAGAGAAACTGACGCTTGCCATTTGAGAGCAACCCATCCTCCGAGGACTTTGAGCGAAAATCATCGAGTGAGGAAAATCCAAACCCAAACACCCACAAACCCAAAGTGATTGAGCATCACTAAAGAGATTGATCCTGCGTGGATCCGACGCTTGTTACCTTTGAAGACTGTGCTTCTTCCAGACGGTTAGACGTCGTGGTCTAGAGCATCCAAGAGGAATTGTGGATTGCCGAGTGACCGAAGTCTGTGAAGGTTTGGAAGTCGCCTGAAGACTTACCACGAGTGATTGGACAAGGTCTGTGTGACCTTAGTTCAAGGAGAATACGGTGAGGACTTGGTGTCCTGAGCTGCGTGCTCAGTGACTGGGTGTACGGGACTGTGTGTCCTCGAGTTTAAATACTCAGCCGCTCCAACCAGATGTACAACTGAGACAGCAGTTGGAACTGGTCTACCAAATCATTGTCTTCACCAACCTTACTGGTTCTATTTCCTCAACTCTTTCATTTCCTCATTACTATGTTGAGTGTTTGTTCATATCTGTGTTTGAAGACTTTGACTGAAGACTTTCTCAATTTCCTCAGTTCAATTTCTTTAGTCTATTTGTCTTCATCTTGTGTCATCCTGTGTTTTCGCTTTCTGTACTCTGTGTTTGTCTTCATTTCATCATGATGCCCATGTGTGTATTCTGTCATGCTTACTTCTGAGTACTTATTCCGCTGCAAGTAGTTCTTCGCTAAGGAATTTCCTCACAGGCAAATTCCTCAGTGAAGAATTCATAAAAATCGCCTATTCACCCCCCCC